>NC_088712.1:15378026-15678026 GCF_963576615.1 Watersipora subatra
TTTTCCATAGTTTGTGCATGTGAGACTGCATATTTTATTGGTAATATGTAAAACTGACTTTGGATGAGAAAGGCAAGAATCTTAGACAAATGGTAATGGATAATACCAATGATTTAGAAGCTTCTATATCATTGATAATACAAAGAGTAACCAAATAGAAATTAAACTAAGAACAAACGAATGAATCAAATGAGATTTAGAAGCAGTTAAGTTGGACCACTGTATTAAACACCTGTTAGACGTGACTGAAAATAACTAGACGAGATAGCTTTTTTCTAAGGTTGGTTGAACTAGCTTCCTGCTCTGAAGCGGCATAGTGTATTCTGATTTTATTATAGTGATTTACTGTAGTTTTGAGTAGATTACAATGCATATTTGACCTACATGCATACACATCATACCACTTACATTCATATTAGCAATACATATTCGACCTATCAACGGGGTCACCAATCTTCCTCTGTGTTTAACTGATATTAGGGTTATGTCATCACTATGTCTACATCGGTCAAGAACTTGATACAGTCACCACATTTGAGTTGGAAAAAAATTCCTCATCATCGAACTCCTCATCTTCACCTTCCTCAGCTTTTGTCTCTTTCTTCTTCTTTCTAGCCAGAGAATGTAGCAGGAGTTGGCCAGTTTTTTCAGCCCTGTTCACATCCAGATCAATACAGTTAGCATTGGGACTTTGTGTGATATCTGCTTTTATGAGCAGTGCTCGAAGTGCAGATCTAAAAGCACTGCACATCCAGGTTATTGTTAAAGCCACCCTTAGATCGTGGAAAACAGAATCTCAATGGGATCCTGGTTGATCTTAAAGGTTAGGAAGTAGTTGATGTAAGGGTAGTTGCTGAAAAGATATTGAGCAATGCCATGTACATATTTGGCTGCTGACTCAAAAACAATGATAAAGGCTTTCCTATTATTTTCCCCTACCAGCTTTCCGCTTGGTGTCTTTAATTGGTGTAGATAGCTTATGATATTGTTGATAATTTCTTGTTTTGATTTGAAGTTCTGTCGTGTTATAGGCAATTCATGATATACCTGGGGTGCTGTAGTCTCCTCTGATGACGTTTCACTAAGAATTAGGTCTTATTGTTCCGTTTATGACTTGAAAAGTAATATGACAAGCATGCATTCACTACTAAACTTATTGCTCGATAGAAGGCTCTGATGCTGTGATGCACATCACTACGACATCACATCACTGTCGTGGAAACAACAGCCAATTATACGCCTCACTTTTGCTCCATTGTAATGATAGCTATTCACCAATTTAGGGTTTACTATATCTATGGTACTTTCCAACCATAAACTACTTATTAAGCGAGTAGATGGGAAAACATTCCACCCGACAGTTAGCTGTAGTAGGCAGGTGAATATATTCACAGATTAGTCGCACTTATTTAACGAACTATCGGTCCTAATTAGAGGGGGATTTGTTCACTGGACAGACATAAATGCTAAACTACAAAAGTCTATTACCAAGTGGCCCCTAAACGTGAATGCAATGGCTCAGAAATATTATGACATTATCACACGGTATTATTTTTTTTGAATATTTTCTTATACAGTGGAACCTCGGCTCTCAAACACAATCCGTTCCAGAAGGTTGGTCGAAAATCGAGGTTTCACTGTATCATAAAATCGAGGTTGGGCTGTATATAAAAGTGTATCAAGGTTCAGACTAATTGCTCCGATAAATAAATTCATTCAATGACTTTTTGGCTCAAACTTTCGAGGACCAATCTTTGTGGCATTGCTATGTTTACACCAAAAAAGTCATGCTTATATACAGTATATATTATAATAATAACTCAAAAGTGCAGAAAACGTTTTACTCATGAAACTACACAACTTTTATTTTGAAATACATAAAAATAAAATAATTTTTTCACGTTTGCATTGCCAAAATTTGGCGATGGGATTTTGTAAACGACTGTCAAATATGTAAATGTAGCCGCAATGTCCACATTTTTCTCTTCCAATTTTTCTTAAAATTTGTTGAGCCATAAGTCACGGCGAAAGATAAGTTCTGAACTTGTAGCCTGCGCCAAAAAGTCCTGTGACAGAAATCGCCACATCAAAAAGTCCTATTCCAGAATAAATCTTGCGATGAAATGAAAGCTCTGTTAAGTGTCGTTTCCATATCGATTGCGAGACTCCGGCGGTAATTTGCGCAGCAGAACGCTTGCAACGCTAGGCTTGGCGGCTTCTGTTCACATATAAGCTGCATCGCTAAAACTAATCGCATAATCGCATAAAATGTTCGCTCACCATGCCGTTTCGATAATGCTGATCTTAACATGTACAGTGCATTTTGGGAAGGTTTTGCCTGCGGCTTTTCGCGAAATTTGTACAGTGCTAAACACTTGCGTTGCCGCAGGCAACTACCGGCGGTACCCGGCGCGTATGTTCCCATTTCACCGCTAATAGCCTACGGTGCTGTCACTGATGCTTTGCGACGTATATGAGTACCAGGCTTTACTCACCTGACATGACTAAAGGTTAGACCGAGATGTCAGCCATTTTCTCAAAGACAGACTTTTTCTACAGTTGTGTGGTATTTGAGCATTATTGTGTTCAGCAAAGGTGGAACCTTGTCTGCGTTCTTGACAGAAAGATGATGGGAGAGTTTCTTGATGAGCAAGCTGAGCTTTCGGGAGATGACGCAGGCTCGGATGAGGACCTGGATTTTGGTGCGGAAGCGGACATCCTTGAGTTGGAGAAAGGGGATTTTGATCACATGGGCAATGAGGAGGAGCTACGATCACAAATCGCCAAGGCCCACGCGTGAGTGTTCATTTTTCTGACTGAATACAGCTTGTAACAGCATACCTTGGTATTTTGGTGTACTTTGTGCATACATCAGTTGAGAGATTCCCAAATGATTTAAAAAATGGTAACAGGTTGTAAGAAGCATGGTCGAAATAGCAAGTACAGTGTAACCTCTATTTGCGAAAGATTTTACATACAAAATTTCGAGCCATGAAACGTTTTCTGTAGAAATTTCGTTTCGATTTACGAAAAACGTTTCTAGATATGAAAGCTCCATCATATTTTGGTATGTTGGTTTCATGTCTTGGCCCATTTGCTTCCCTTACAGGCTTTTACTATTTTTTATTTATTATATAATATTATATTTTATCAATATTATTTTATTATTTTTATTTTGCGCAATAGTTATATCCGAGTTTTGTTATGGTAGGAATAGATTAAGGCTTTTATATGATATAATTGGTTGACACTTTCAAGGTTTTTTACTTGAAAATTAGTTTGTTCTGAAAGCCATTATGTAATAGGTTCCACTATATGTGGAAATGGGTAAGAAGTTGCTATGGCAATCACTATGTTTTCATGACGCGCATCATTTGGAGTTGTGTTACCGTGCGAATTAAGTGTTTCTATGGACATTGGCATGATGTGGATTGACTCCGGCACCTTGTTAAAACAAGGTAAAGAATTGTATGTTATAAGTTAATAATTAGTGATGCAAACACGTGAAACTCGATTGAGAAAGAACGAATGGAAGTATTGAAAATGTTTAAAATTGAATAGCTGGCGCGGTATTTCAATGCGTATCATTCGCAAGCGCTGTTTCCAAGCAAACAATCATGATGGATTCGATAAAGATTTGTGAACAAGAAAACTCGCGTAGCTTGCGGATTTATGACATTACTAACATGATGCTGTTAACTTGCAGATTGGCTCAAACTTGCGTGTCATGGAAACGTAATGAATTTTTTGTGTGGTTCACGCATCAGTGAAACTATTTTTTGTGACCATATATTTTACGTTTCAAAAGGACAAGAGTCTCACACGCAGTTTCTCAGAACAGCCCTAACAAGCTTCCCTGAAATGATTCAATGTGTCAAAAAATTGCCTAGTAACTTTCCTAAACTTGTCAACTAGTTAGCATCCAAAAACAGGTTGATCATCGAATCCTTGCTGCGCTCTGTGAATCGCACCAGTCTAGATCTTTGACAAGCTGTCACTGATAGGAGAGATAATTACTATATCCCCCAGAAAATGTTAAATTGAACCTCATTTTCTCGCAGCTTATGCTAAGCTTAACTCAACTATAGTTGTTGGTTATGGTTTGACCTTTGACTGACATTGATCTATGGAAATTCGTTACAGTGGATGACATCGATGTACGACCTAATTTCTGCCCTGTCATCGCCTAATGAAAACTTTGTGGTTAAGAATCAATTTTGACCTGAATTTTATGTATTACAATAATATATGTTTTGTGAGTAAAATCTAAAAAGATCCATTGCACATGTTTTCAAAATGGCATATGTGACCCCGGCGTCAGAATGTACAATCGTGCGGTAATTGGATTGTTCACAATAGCGCGCTAAGCGTGCTTTACGTTATTATATGACTCACCGTCACTATTTCAGTAAACAGTGGTTTATAGTGCATTCAACCCTGCTCTTTCACATGGTCTTGTTTATTTTTGTGTCTGACCAATCATAAAGCCAGAATTGCCATTTAACTATACCCATATCGGTGGTTGCTATGGAATCTTTCATAACCCAAGATCATAAATATAGGCTCTAACTGCGGGTGCGCGCATGTATGTGGCTATTTCCTGTTTTAATGCTTCAGGCTAGAACAAAATAAAACCGTCGCAAAATTACGGCTAGTAGATGCTAGATGAGTATTTCTACTTATAATCTGAGTCAGCAGCCTCAAATCGTAGCGAAAGTGATGATGAGGATTGTGATAATAGGGCAACCTTAGAAATACAGCTGCTTACGCAGTATGTGGCTGCTAACGATAATGCGAATGAATTAAATCAAATTACAGAGAATAACGATCAGCCTATCACTGCTGATAACATTCCCATTCTAGCTGTTGACATCAAACTAATAGGTGGGTGCAAATGTAGGTAATTATGCGCTAGTTTTATGTCATCTGAACAATTAAGCCTCATTAGAACTGTGTATCAAGGATTACCGAAGGAAACATTGGACATGTTTGTGTTGGGACAAATTGCCACTAGCATAACAAACAAACACCTCCAATGCGCTACAGTAAATCTCTGCAGCGTACTCGTGCTACACTGTGTGAGTGTTAAACTACATAAAAAAAGCTCTAGATTGAATGGTCACTTTATGAGTTGGGATGATATTTCCGCACCCTGATGCCTTCTGTTGTCACTTTTCGTTGACCTTACCACAACCTTCTGTATTGGTGGACAATTCTGAATACACTTCCAACTCTTTGTTAAGTTGTTGGACTGTCATTATATGCAGTCATAGCAATATAGCTTGATGAGAAGTGCCCAGTTTGAAGCATACCCTTTTAATGAATATCTCCAGGACGGTGAGCTTTTAGCCACATATATTGTTAACCTTACCATGACCTTTGGGAGGTCAACCGTCAGTCGAATTAGAATAAAAATGCAACGATCATCTTTTTCAGGGTTTTATTGTGAAGAATGCCAGGTTTCATCAATATAGGTTGAGATTAAGTGGCTGGTTGCTATGGCATTTTGATTTGTAAACACATACCATGATTTACAGTTCATGAATTACCAACTTTATCCTGATTAAACTCAAAACAACAGTTTTAGTTCATCACGAGACCTTCTCTACTAAGTCTTGCATAACCTGGGCATAAATAACCTGATTTAAAAAATTTAAAATGCATTAAAATCCTCAGAATTTGCTGATTTTAAATCTTTAAATAATTCAAAAATGTGGTTTTAGCACGATTGTACATTCTGACTGCCTGGGTCACATATTTTATTGAAATAATTTTGTTATCTCAAAGAATGTAAAAGATCTCGTGAAGCCATCTGTCGATATGCAGTTAGCAATCAGCATAGTAATTAGAACCCTGGCTAATAATCTCTTACTAGCCCTCAGCAGATGTTTGTGGCTGCAAACTTGCTTCACAATGATCGCATCTTTTGTACACCGCCAATTAATGATACACACATACCGAGCGCGTACCCACACCCAAAAATATCAAATTTTGCTAGTTTTGTTTGAGAACACGGAACTTTAGTCAATCTAATGCAATTGGTTGTGGTTACCGGTCAACCTTTTTGCAAATCGAACAAGTTCAAACAGTAGTTTGAACAATTTGCTAGGACATTTTGTCAGCCAAAAATATTTATTTCATGTATCAGCAACATGAACCACGTTGCTAATACATGATGAACATGCAACAGCTTGTAACTAATAAGGGCTTTTTTATATACACTACGGGCTTGTGTCTATTAGTCAGCCCTTTTCTGTCACTTGACTCCAAGTGGAGGCTGTTTTATTCATTGGCAGAAAGCATCGGTTTGACGATGATGCGCGCGAAGTGATGCTCATGAAAGAAATGCTGCTCCCAGATGGCGACCTTCATTCTGACTCTACTCGACAGCGGAAGTTCAGGTGGAGGAATGTTGGTAGGTTCCACTGCTACTCAGAGTCAAGATTTATTTTCCCTTTGCTTGCCAAACATTAGAATTGGTGTTCCTTGGTACAAACTAATATGGCTTCCTTGCCTCATTAAACTAACAAAATTAACGTTAAACTAACAAGTTGTTTTGTATTTACGACAGTTGGAGAGTTGTGCTCTCTTTGCTGATAATTTGTCTTTTTATGTGAATGTTCTTTCCTCTTATAGTCATACCTCAACATATGAGCTTAAGGCGTTTGGGGACTGAGCTCATATGTCAATATGCATGTATGTCAATGCGATGTTTTATATATAAAGTAACTAAATACAAATTAATATGCTCCCATACTATGCAAAACCACCTATAAATCTGGTATTACGAGAGCAAAATGGGTTTTTAATTATTGTAATTCACTACCCGCGCTCACAAAGTAACAAATAAAGTTAGTGGTTATGATCTGCACAAATTGTAGCATTGTTATGTACAGTACTGTATGGAGTTCTCACCTTTAAGACAGGCGTAGTGACCAATGTCAGTGTGAGAGAGACTTAACAGCGACGCGTTCGGTACACTAGACTTTTAACTTTAATTTTGTCATCTTAACCATTTTGCAGGCATAGCGACATTATGGTCGTTTCGCGATACTGACGCCAATGGGCAGAGCGACTATTATGTCGCCACGCGAACGTCTTTTTATAAATTGATTTCTCGTTAGCTTATTGCCTTTTTTATTTAATTTGTTTACTAATAGTAAACTACAGTATTGGTCTCTGTTAGCAACCAAAAAATTAGCCGTTTTGGGAAAAAAAACGATTGTTTTTGCAATACTAAACGAACGAAAAATCCAAAATAAAAACATATTTGAATAAAATTGAGAATTTTGTTTGTAGCTTGTTTATGCTTCCGTTACTGCTTTCTGAATACTTTCCAGAGTGCAATAACTTTCTTTTACTGTCATGGCGTCTTCCAAAGGCTATAGGCAAAGGCAAAGAGGAACAATAATAAGCACATGATGTCAAGACTGCTGTGTAGGCTTCTGCAAGGGCAAATGCTTCAAAATTACTATAGCTAGACACACACTTATATAAGAAATCGACTTATAAATGTTTATTTGTATTTATCTGTATAATAAAAACATAATACGTGTATACAATATCATAAATAAAAGTGTATTAATGATTTCTTTTAAATCAATTTATAAAAAATTAATCTGCCCAGGGGGTCTCAAATAGCACAAAAAAACTTGCCTGCGAAAGGGTTAATTTTTTTGTTATCTGTTCCTGGCTTGACGCCTGTTGGGTCGCTTTCGCTACAACTTTTAGCCAACCTTATAAAACTTGTTCAAACTGCTGCAACAGGCAAGACCAATCGATGTTGTTCTCGGGAGCAGCCTATCACATACTTGACCATTTAAATTTCGATCGATAATCGACTCGTATGCTCGTACGTATTTCAAAGGTTTTTTGTATCTCAAGGCGATAAATTTCTCTAGATTATGTTTGTATCTCCATTCTCTAGTACATTAGGGTATTACTGGAGCAGCTTGTAAATTTGTTGTTGGAAAGCCACTAATGACGATTTCATTGTTTATTTATGTTCTTTACATAAAATTATGTTAGTTAAAAAAATTAAAAAAAAATTCTATAAGGAAAAATTGTGAAAAAATGTCAAAGCTCAACTTGCACACAATTTTAGTAGATATCAGAAAGCATCAGTATTTTTCTATCACTTGTGATTATTTTTGATGTTTGAAGTGATCTGACTGCCAGAATATTTCAAGGTTAAAATCAACAAAATTTGATCGCGATTAAAGCACCCAGATCAAGCAAAAGTGTGATTAAGACATCTATAATAGTTGCAAAGATGTCGGCAGAATAGAGATTCGTAGCGCTGCAATTTGAATGCAGTAGCCGATATTAATGATAGCAACTAGTTACATCATTTCACACATAGATTTCTTTTGAGCGTTGTAACTGTGGGTAAGTTTTGTTGATTTTAATCTTGAAACATCCTGGCAGTCAGATTACTGGAAACATGTAAAACATCGCAAATGATAAAAAACAACGATACTTCCTGATGAAATTTACTAAAATTTTGGGTGAGTTCATATTTAAGTACCAGACTTGTTACTTGAATTAACCAGCTCAAATGTTATAAAGTTTAGCATCACCATATGATATATTTTACCTGGTCTCAAACATCCAAACAATTACAAGCAATAAAGACTTACTGATACTTTCTTATAAAATTTAATATAATTATGCGCAAGTTCATCTTTATCCTTGTTTCTATGAATACATATTCTTGGGTATGGTACTGAGGCTACTCATATTCATCACACTGTTGTTCCTATGCTTGCATATTCTAGAGTATGGTACTGAGGCTATTCATATTCATCACACTGTTTTTTCTATGCTTGCATATTCTAGAGTATGGTACTGAGGCTATTCACATTCATCACACTGTTGTTTCTATGCTTGCATATTCTAGAGTATGGTACTGAGGCTAGTCATATTCATCACACTGTTGTTTCTATGCTTGCATATTCTAGAGTATGGTACTGAGGCTATTCATATTCATCACACTGTTGTTTCTATGCTTGCATATTCTAGAGTATGGTACTGAGGCTATTCATATTCATCACGCTGTTGTTTCTATGCTTGCATATTCTAGAGTATGGTACTGAGGCTATTCATATTCATCACACTGTTGTTTCTATGCTTGCATATTCTAGAGTATGGTACTGAGGCTATTCATATTCATCACACTGTTTTTTCTATGCTTGCATATTCTAGAGTATGGTACTGAGGCTATTCATATTCATCACACTGTTTTTTCTATGCTTGCATATTCTAGAGTATGGTACTGAGGCTAGTCATATTCATCACACTGTTGTTTCTATGCTTGCATATTCTAGAGTATGGTACTGAGGCTATTCATATTCATCACACTGTTGTTTCTATGCTTGCATATTCTAGAGTATGGTACTGAGGCTAGTCATATTCATCACACTGTTGTTTCTATGCTTGCATATTCTAGAGTATGGTACTGAGGCTATTCAGCACACTGCTGGTGAGTCAGATAATTCAGACGGTTCAGACAATGAGGGTGAAGACTCAGCAGTCCGAGAGCTGCAGGAGAAGTTGGAGAAAGAACGGGCTGAGAGGGAGGCGTGGCTTAAGGATCAAAGGGTAAGTTCTTGAACTTTGTGTTATTATTTTATTTTCTATTGTTAAATTCCTCAATTTATAAATGAAGGCTGTTTATCATAAGTATTCAAGTCTAGGCTGTGTAAAATGAATGATTATTTGAGTTGACTTTTTATGCGATAAGCTTTGCCAACAGGTTTCGATGATGACATCATGGATTTAGCTTTCAATAAAGATTTTCTTTGTTTCATGTAATCCGTAGGAGTTCACCTCTCGCATTTCAGGGTTTTCACTAATAAAATAATCAAAATTTTACAAGATTGTCATCACTTTTTGGTTGTTCTCAAAGTTTGACCTTGACCTCGAAACTTATTTCTAAGTAGGTCTATGATACTTGCGAAGATCAACTTTTCCTAATCACATTTTATGCATATATAACTGTGCTAACTGCATCAGAGCTGTGTCCAGGTCGGTAGCATGAATGACAACCTTGAGTTTGAGTTTACGATTAGTATTATAGAAGCAATATTTTCGCGACAATACATTTTTTTTTTTGCGAAAGTTGCATTGGCTCAACTATTATGAATCTTTTGGAAGCGAGTCAATTCTACAATATATTTACGCCGATCAACCTTTAAACGATCAAATTTGGGTCATACAGCCACCATTCATGATCAGAATAAGATCGATCTTCTGGAGGATTGCCTTCGTTAAAACGTAAATTTGTGATATTTGTCTGGTGGTCCATCGAACTTTGTTAGATCACCACTAGTTAATCGTCTCGTGGCGTCTTTCTCCAATCATTGATGAATTTCAGAGAAAGAATCTTGTGTCAAGGTCGGTACCAGGGGTTGCGAAGTTCAAAAACTGAGATTTCATTTAGTTATTGTTTCATTATTTCCCTTATAAATATATTTGATTATCAACAAGTTTAATCACTATCCTTTCTACCAAGTAACTTTGGAGTTGCCTGTTCTTTTTATAAGTTTGCTAAACTGACCCATTTGGTTAAATGGTGGTAATATCGTTCAGAGCAACGCTAAAGATGATTTTGTAGTTGGTCGTCATTTTTTGGGTTTTTATACTAAAGTATTGTAACTAAAGTGGATGAAATGTTAAATTGTATTTTTTAAAGATTTTCTAACAAATTCAAGGTAGCACTACTTTGGCAGATGTTGGATTGACCCTCCATGGCTGACTTTCCCCTATTCACAAGGTTTTCTCAACGAGGCCGGTTTTTGTTTTCAAGACTGTAATGGTCAAATACAATTGTATTTGCCAATTTTTTCTCATCTCTGTGAGTTTTTCTTGTCAGAGCAAGGCTGCATATTTACATGAGCCTTTACCAATCTTTCAATGTATAGACCTTTTGCTGATCAAATTTGTGTTTTTATTTGCTACAATTTTTATATTATTGGTGCACTGTTTTCCCAGGATAGCAAAGTTCAGCTAGAGCTGGAAGAATCACAGCCACAATTTTCTGGTAAGTTTTGTCTTTGGGAGTTGTCTTTCCTTTCCAATCTCTTGTCAGGTTGTTTTCCCTTTCATTATTTTAGTAGCGCTACTCATTACTACTATTTTAATTTTCATCATTCAGCCGCTTTCTGAAGTTGTCTCCCCTATCACTATTTCGTTTCCTTTTTGCCTTTTCTCCCTGTACCGACTTCATTTTATGTTCTTTGCTATTTTCATTGACTTTCTGCGCTAGAGCAATCAAGTCATCGCACAATTCAAACATTTTTTGTAGATGACAGCCAATCCATGGCAAGGCCTCCGATACAGCAACAGCAACATTTCACATTTGACCTTACTAAAAAGAGAAAGGTTAGTTTTTACTTGCTGTGTGTTTGTCTGCCAGTTTGTCTGGCAGTAAAAAGTGCAGATTTTTCTCAAGTAATTATTTTTTCTCAGATTATTTACTCAATTAGCTTTTTAAGACTATCATCTTTATGGATGAGGTGAAGGTCAACAATTCTTTGATTAAAACTTACCGTAGATTCTCACATACAAACCTAGTTTAGAACGCAAATATATTACTAAACTGAGGGGTTGGCTTATTCGCGCTCAAGTCTGATCGTGTTCAAACGAAATGAAATTATGCTAACTTAATTCGAGCAACTACAACTCAAACCATGCTAAGCATGTGGCCGGTAGCCTTTTACTTACTTTTTGGTTTCTGCGCTACTACCATAGGTAACAGCGTGTTCTGAGTCAGATGAGTAATTACTACCGCTTACAGCATTATTATTACTGTTAAAATTACATTAATCACTGTCACTAGTGCTATCGCTCAATAGATAATCACCAGAAATCAATTGATCTACGATTGGTGAAACCTCTATAGCAGTTATGTGTCCGACACGCTGGTCATTGAGAAAAAGAAATTGCGATGAATAAATTAAGTGTTTTCAAAGCGAAACTAAGCGTTGAGGGTCCTACCACACAAAGTTGTAGTCAGAATAGTCACTTTTAAAATTACTGTCGTCGCAATCGTCACCTTTTTCTTCACCTCTTTAGAAAATCATCATATGACTGGATCAACTTTATCTTCAAGTTGGTAATCAAAACAATCTCTTTCTTCACAGTCGTTATTTTAATACAAATATCCATTCTGGCGGCACTGGATTGCGAGGAAAACCTGAAACTTGCTCAGCTTGAACTTCTGCTAATCAAAAGCGTGGCTCAACCAGCGACCTTCACAAACTTTTGAGTAATGTTTGAGAGCGCTGCTGATTACTCCGCAAAGAGCGACAGGCGTCTTAGGTTTTTAGGGCTGCACTTCTGTACTGAAAATAGACCGCAATTGTCTTCAATAATCACTGTCAGTCACAGACTTGTAAACGGATTTGCTGTCAGTGTATCGTGGCATTTCATAGCTGTTTACATAAATTACCTGTCTGTCTATGAATGCTGGGCCAGATATTTCAAACCGAAACTAGCGGAAGTTTCGTTGGATCATTTTGATTTATGGACAAATAATAAGGCAGTTAATCCCACGACCAAACAAGAGCGAAGCGATTGATTGGGAGATTTATGATAAATGCACATGTGCACACAACTCCCGAAAAATTGTCCGTTAACGGCCGTCACCAAACCCTTGCAACGAAATCCTATCAACAAATTTAACTATTTTTCAGTAAAGTCGTTTAAGCATAATAATGATACAAAACGCATATAAACCTATTTAAATATGTTACCAAGCCTTTGAAAGGTTACCGCCAATTCCTAAAACTAACCCATCTGATGGGATTATACACAAATAGACAGATTAATTTGGACGAAAATCGCCACAAAACGCTTGAAAAGCTTGGTTTAATAAAAGTTAAGACCAAAAATTGAAACGCCGAGCGACAGAGAATATAACGATAGTCTTGCGCATTTCACGAAAAAATAACGTGCACTTTTCACCAGTCTATAGCATTGTTCCCAAGGTGTCGGCAATTAACATAGGAGTACAGAAATCGTTGCATAAGTTTGGATGACTACAGAACAACGACTACGTAGTACAGATTTTCTAAAAATCTAACGCAGTGTAAGTAAAGGGAATGACGATGATATTTTTTCTAACGGTTCTAATGAGATTATTACAATAATTAATTATAAGTTTGGATGCCTACAGGACAATGACTACGTAGTACAGATTTTCTTAAAATCTATAAATATCACAACTTCGTGATATTGTCAGCTATGACGTTTTGAAATGTAAACAAAATTGTGCTTTGGTTTTATATTATTACTATATTAATAATATTGGTTATTCTAATAATATCAGTGCATTTTACTTCTAATATTGGCCAATATTGCATTTCTCCTATGGCAGGGGAGAGATATAAACATATAATCTTTTCCTTTCATTACTGCTATTTGTTGTATATAATAAAACCCACACCCATTACATTACAGCTACCATTGCAGTTATCCTATTTGACTGCTATTATTGCATTTCTCAACCATCAGTACCCTATCTTTTTTCCAATATCACTTTGGTCGTGGGCTGTATGACAGTGGAATTCCTAGTCCTAGTCCTGCTTACACAATCATGGTCACCTCATCAATGTCACCTAGAGTGATAAATGGTCATCTCATCTATCACTTTTCTATTATCCCTGTCGTCAAAATCATCATAACACATGGTAGGACCCCCAGCATTGGCTGTAAATATGTTCTATCCATTCATTTAGTACAATTGGTTTAACCTAGCCCTATCAGTCATTCACCAAGCCTATGTCTCCGTCCGTCATCTCACAGATGCGTTGGCTGACGAGGTGGCAATCGACTAATGGATGTTCTCACCTTTACAGAGAGGTTTTTACACCTCCAAAAAATTACAATCGGTAATCCCACTTTGTAACCCATATCATCGAGAAAGGCAAAATGGATAAATTTCAACATGTTTAAATTGAAAGTGGTGGAGGTAGCTTTGGAAACTACCAACTAAAATGCTGCCACAGTTTTTGACATCAACGAAAAGCAACCCGAACTATGAAATCATATGCTGGTAATGTCGCGCGCGACCATGACTTGGGACCTGATTACGCGAGTATGAGCACAAATACTGGATATTTCCTAGCGTCTTATTGGTGAATAAATTATTTTTAACATCTGCACATTATAGAAGGTACCTTCACCCCGAACATAATGAGAAGTTTACAGATAGTTTTCAGACTGTCTGCCTCACCCAAACTTATAAACAAAATTTTAGGTTCACAGATATAACTTATACACAAGGATTTACGGTACTTGTTTGGCTTAAAACGATGTTTTCTCTATTCAAAAATTGCTTTTCAAGCGTTCAGCAAGTTATTCTTGGGTTGAGATGACCTAGTCAAAAATTGAAATGTGTTTATGTAAGCTTTATTTTTTACTTGTTTATATATCTTATCGACTATAGCCAGACGCCAAAGTGTTAGTATTAGTTTGAATATATATTTGTAATTTTATCCTGAATGTAAAAGTAGTTAGTCACAAATGTATCTTGTAAAATTGGTTTCTTTAAAAAATTTTCAAGACTTGCAAAATATGTAAAACTAACCCGAATGCCCTAGGTCTTTAGAATGCAGGCTTTGTGATGTCACCCTGACAAGTTAACAGGTTGTATCATTTTCAATACAAATGAGGCATTTCATATATTGCACAATGGGCTCCAAAGTGAAACTTGTCCATGTGGCTTAGACTTTTGTTAAGCCAAATCATTTCCAACATTCATGACAATGTAATGTTTGTAACGTGTGGTTGCTCTGACCTTCCTAAACGTCAACAAATTGTACTGATTGAAATCAAATCCATCATCTTTGAAGACAAATTTCTCAGTTTTTTGTGTTACCCATATTGACCAACACCAACTTCAATAAAAAACTGTATCTCAGGTTGAATTCCTTCGATTTCAATTCCGAAAACAGTTTTGAAAAGCTAATAAATTTCTCTAATATATAGAGGGAAAGAACAATTTTTTCATTTGACCTCATTTGTATTGAAAATGATATGGCCTGTCACGATTATAACTGTACCTAGCTAAAGCCAGAATCCAGATGGTTTGAATCAGTTGTAAACAAATTGTTATGCATATACAGCCGTGTAATACAGAATACCAGTAATTTTTACTATATTAAGAGCTGGGTTGGCCCTTCGGTCCAAAGCCATGCTAAGAGGGTTAGTAAAAATTATTGCTTGGCCTGGCATTCAAGCTCGGTTATTCAGATTTGAAGCCAAGCATTCTCCACTCAATCACCTTTTCACATCTAAGAATAATTATGCCCATACCTATTACACATGGCTCTTTCTCTCAGCCAGTGCACTAGTTACTGTTACAATAGGTGACAGTAAATCAGTTGTAGGGTTATATAATTACCCTTAACAAAAGAACAATGACCCTGCATTACATGACAGCAAGATATCCTCAGCGAACTATGGTCTATTCCACGTGCTTATTTACACGCATCTCTAGGTGTTTGAAAACATAGTTTATGAGCTAAGGCTATCTTTCAGATCACAGCTAACTACAGTGCCAAAGTATAGAGCCGTCAACAGTAATTTATTTTTTGAAATATATATAATTAGTTGTGATTTTTCTCAAAAAATGACAAGAATACAATAACATCTTATGTTAACGTTCAGAATGCCTTCCCTATCTGTTCATCTTATTTACTAATTGTCTAAAGCAATACTCTAGCTGTTATGTTATTAAGCAGTGTGAAATGTAATTTTTGTTTCACAAAATGCTATTTTGTAAAATTAATGCTTAACGTTTTTAAAATAGCGAGTTGAATACCGCTCAGAAAGTAGAAATGTCAAACATTTGAGAAAACAAAAGAATTTAACACCATGGCTTGAGATAAAGAGTTACCACAAATCGCTGTTGCTGTTTCGTTAATACAGAGCAGATAGTAGTGAGTGAGATTATAATGGAATTACAACGATTAAAATTTTAACTCAAAATGACATCACAAACAATTGCATATTATGAAGATGAAAATGAAATATATCGTTGTTAGATTTATGTTCATTATATATGTGACTTATTGAATCCTAAATTTCAAGTGTATAAAAAATTTAGGACAATGACATACTTTTGCGTATGACTGTATGATTGGTAACGTCAGTGAACCACCAAGCTTCGTGCAGCTTAAACAGAGTGACACGTATAAATCATTACGATTGGGTAGATCTAGGAGGAACGGAGATAAAGTGATAAAGAACAGCAACACTATGCAAAGAAAGTGCATCCTTCAATACACGAAGAACTAACTAAAAACTAAGACTAACACAGAATCGGGTTAAATAGTTGAAAATGTTAATTTTTTTACTGTTTTGTTCACCTTACATTTTGGTGTTTTGCTATTTGGGCTTTATTCCATCTTTTGATCCTCTAGAAACCAAGCTATGTGTTGGGGAAAAGCCAGAAATATTTGGAACGTTTCAAAGAATTACACAAGAACATTAAGGAGGAACAGCGTGGACCAGTCAGTCACAAGAACCTTGTATTCCGTCCAATCAGCAAAGAAGATGCTGAAAGTCAACAGGAAATGGTAAAGAATTTTCTCACATGTAATGAGATTCTAAACTCGGTTTTCTGGGACAGATTTTCAATATGTCCACATCCAACAAGTTCAACATGTTAGCTGTCGCTCGGGCTCTTCACACATCGACATCTCCGGCCTTGAGAACCACTAATTGTTATTTATTATTTCTTGCTTATCAAAAAGCTAGGTAATCTGTATATATAAGTCTCAAATCTCGATCTGTCCAGCTATAGCTATTAAAATCTAGGAAGGAAAGATCCACTTAATGCTAACTTCGATTATCTTACCGATTAAGTTACGCTGTTCATTAGACCTTATGAGTCGTTAAGTCGGTTGAAATACGCATAGCACTCTGAATTACCCGACGCTCTAAGCTTGCTCTCACAGCTCTTATTGGTGAGTTTCGCAATATTGATACCAGCATACTCAACTTAGTCATTGGCAATGTGTCAGCCTAATGGCAAGTGGCAGGCAACTGCATTATATGTCACCGTTTATAAGTTGTTTTTAATACCCGTGCAACGCTGGGAATTTCGCTAGTTTTATGCTGCCAAGAAATATTGTTGCATGTCTAAACTATAGTGAACAAAATATATATCAGATGTATTAGTATTAGTATCAGTGCGACTAAATAGAAAACAGCACATTTAAGGCTAATTATTAATTACTAATTATTGTTATTTAAATCTTGTTATTTAAATCGAGTTTGAGACTGACTTACATTTTATGAAATTTCTTAGGTAATATGATGCAAAAACTGTACATAAATTCTTTGTTCTTTACGGTGGAATTTACCCCTGATAAGATTTATTTATGTTATAGGAGCATTACTGTACTCTTCGAACTATAAACCGCACTCTTATATAAGCCGCATCTGCTTTATTTAAAAAAAACGATAATAAAACAATACATAGGCCGTAACTTTTGTATAGGCTGCAGAACTCATGATGGTTCTTTTTAACACGGCAGCAATTTTGCTGTTTAAAACGGAACACTACCGTTAGGCACTGTTTCGTATTTTCTTTCACCGCTAGAAGCGCACTAACCAGAGATTTCGATTAATGCACCCTAACGGTGAAAAAAACCACAGAATAGCCGAACCCTTATATAAACCGTCTGGCTCGAAACATCAGAAAGGTAGCGGCTAATAGTCTGAAAAGTACGGTACATTACAGGTACTTTAGATTGCTATAAAAGTACAGCAAGGATTATGGATTGCTAATTCAAAATGGCAAGGAAGTAAACCCTTTTGTGGCACACTTTAAATTTTGCTAGTCATTCCAAAGTTAATTTCAGCCAAGATTTTAAATTCTCGGCACAGTGTTAACATTGTAAAACCTCATGTGAAATGAATGCTGACAATATATTAAAAATACATGGTTGAAATAGATTTTAAAATTTACCCTATTTTAAATGCTTTGCTAAGTTATAAAATTGGTTTACATTTAAAAAAGACAAATTTACGCAAAAATATTTTAGTTCCTGTTGACTTTTTTCTTTTTTTTCCGTATGATGATTCTTGTAGGGCGTAATTTGGAAATTATTTCTGTTGGAAATGAGATTATTGCCAATAAAGGTACCATAATGATAAAGGAACAATAAATTGATAATTATTTTGCATAAATTTAATATTTTGATAGTAATTAATACTATCTATTAATATTTGAAAGCTGACTATCAAGCGTCACATTAACGTGCCGTGGTGCCTGAAAGTACCAGAATTTTGACAGCATTGTCTTCAATTTATTACAATATTTTATACTTTTTGTTTGTTTCAGATATGGAACAAATCTTGAGGCCTAATAAGGTACTCCTGACCCTGGTGAGGCCTAATAAGGTACTCCCGACCTTGGTGAGGCCTAATAAGGTACCTCTGATCCTGTTGAAGAAGACGGTCAGTTTTACAGAAGCGAGTCTCAGACGTCGGCAGTAAAGATGTTTGTTTATTTTTTCACAGCTCAACATCAAACTTTTATCATAAGTTTGGAAATCCATATAATTACTTCACATCGCATAGAGTAATCACTGCCTGGAACTTAAGCTTATTAAAGCATTTGCTATTGGTCGATTTGTTTAATACTTTATTTATTTCCAAGTTTTATTTCACTATTTATATTATATACAAAAGATATTTGGAATTTGCGATCTTGTATGATTGCTGCAATAAATTACAGATAGCCTGAATTCCAAGCATAACATAGTCGCATTTTCACAAGTCTCTTCCGATAAATTCAATCCCATAAAGTTAAAAATAGCCTATAATGTTGCGGTTGGTTAGGGATGGGTATTGGTACTACGTAGAATATACTTCTCCGTTGACCAGCTATCAACAAAAATTTTGTTTAGGCTGAAAATCTAAGGTGTTCATTGATTCCTATATGTGGATCAAGCTCGCATCTTTGTTTTTCAGTGTTTGTTCGGTGGAACTGCGGTTACTAATTAGACAATCTGGTTGCTTAGTTCGCAGGCTTTTCTCTTTTTGGTGACACGGAGCGTTAAGCGATGTTTGACATTGAAATCAAACAGCTTTAAAGATTGTTTGGTGGAAGTTAATTTTAAAAGTTTCACTTCTAGATTAGAATATACGTATAAGTAAAACTTGCTTTCAAAGCTAGGCAAGTCTTTCAAACATTGAAATTACCTAAATTCATTTCACAAATAAATGTTGTTGGAGCATTATGAAGGTTTGTGAACATATCTTGCCGCTGAGCCTAAATTATGAAGGTTTCTGGTTCTTGATGAAACAACATTTTGTGCATATTTAGGTATTTTAATCTATATATATATATGTAAATCTCAAAGTTTGTGGGGTTTTTGTCAATTGGTGTGTTCAGCTATAGATATTAAACTCTTGGAATGAAGAATCTGGCGAACCTTGAAATGGCGATGGGCTAACTTGCTGAGCTACGCGAGACTGATGGATTAATTAGATGATATGAGTTGTTATGTCGACTAAAATAGCGACACTGCATTACATTGCAGCGTCAGTAAAGCTTTCCCTCTCGGCTCTTAGTAGTAAGTATAGCAATAGGGGTACTAAAATACTCAAATTGGCAATGTGCCAGACTAATTAATGGCAACTAGCAGGCAACTCCATCCCCAGCAACTGTTTATAAGCTGTTTTTAATACTCATGCAACGCCAGTAATTCTGCTAGTTTGTCTTATAAATGGTGTCTTTGCTTGTACCAACATAGCGTTTTTTACATGTTACCACATAGACGTTTCAGAATGTAGAACTCATGCTACTAGAGCTATATGATTCGACTTCCACCAAAGTTAGTTATACCATGCATTAGCAGCTGTGGTTCAAAGGCTGGGATGCTGACTTACGATCAATAAGTCAGTGGTTCAAGCCGGACGAGGGCTGGTGGTGGTGTTAGAGAGAGTGTCCAATTACTCCTGCGCTAAGGGAGGCAACTCTAACAAAAAACCTGATGCATGCCATGGGAAACCATCTCAGTATCTCGCGCAACAACCAACGGTGGTTTTAGGAAGGCATCCAGCCAAAATTGTTCTTGCGCAATGTCAATCCAAAGCATTTAAATCTGCCTAAAAAAGATCCAAGTGGCTTTCTCTAAGCGGTATCAAACTATAATCAATCCTTTTTTGTTGTTTAGGTTTTCTTTCAAAGCTTGACACCTGCTTATTTCTAGTCTGGTTGGATTAGTCAACCTCAACAACAAATTCTCTAAGGATTTCAGTTTGGCTGGCTCTTTAGCTGGCCACCTATACATAATATCAGAATTCTAACACAAATACAGATACACACAGTTACCAATTCTAATTGTTCCTCCATGTTGGAATTGTGCTAAGTGGGAGCAAATAGTCTTATAAACTGAATATTATTTGCTTTGTTCCAGAGAACAAACAGCAAAAAATGCAGTAATTACACTCTGTATTAAAAAAACTAGTCGTTTATAAAGATGGCATAAATGTAAAACCCTGATTTATATGCAAAAGAATAGAGTAATAACTCATAAAATGAGGTTTTTTATTTGCTTTGAAGACGTCAACAAGAGTGTTGGCCTAGCAATGCTTGGGTTCAGCAGGTGTGTGACAGAAATACGTAGATAGCTATATTAGCTATAGAATCAAATAACTTACTACGTGCTCTACTATTTTCACGGTATATTTTTATCAAATTCTCTAATTACAAAACATAAATGTTTCAAGAAATTTTGTATTTGGGTTTGTAAAGGTACTTCAGCTGTCGAGGAAAACGTTTGCTCAAAGTCTTCATCATAAAAAAATTTGTATGTCGTGCTGATCATGAGTTAAGGTTTACCCAAATTGGTTGTTTGTTACACAGTATGCTTTAAAAATGTCAAAAGGATTGTATCGATCGTAAGGTGAAGGTGCTTTGATTATAGAGTGCGAAGGCTTCACAGGCATCACCGAGCTCACCGCTAGTCAGTACACAAGTACAGACAACTCTCATTTGTTTGGACAAATACATAATGGGCCATGTCGGGACATAGAAACAGTCTGGGCATAAAAAATGGAGTACGGTGCAATTAGCAGCCTGTATTGTCTCGCTCGCACATATATTCCTAGGCTAATATATGGTACAATATGCATATACAGTATACATGAGAAAGTAAAATATGATTGTACCTGTAATAGGATGCAGTATAATACTAGTAACAGTAATAATTACAAATGAAAATCACAGTACAGCGATGTGGCGGAAAACTCATGCGCACACATGGCTTGCATCATCTTTCCCAAAAGCCCCTATCGGTCAAATTTGCACTTTTTCGCACAGGCTCGGCTTCATCGGCTGGGAGAGTGAAATTCAAATAAGCTGGGTTCGATTTCAGTTTCATAAACCTACTTGCTAGTTATGTATTGCCAAGAGTTTAAGGACTGCTACGCTAGCTAAGCAGTTTCTGTATGAAGACAGGTTTCAGGGACATATTTTGGTATAATACCTTTTAATGTGAATCATCGTGTTTGCTATGTGTAACTCTATGTGTTTTGCTTAAAAGGCTGTGCTACGCTCCCATGATTTATGGCTTGCTAGTGATATGTTTTTGATTAATAGGTTATTGCAACATGCCCTTTAGAAATGATACATCATTCGACCAATAATATTAGAGATACAATGATATTGACCAATGATATTAGAGACACAATGATATTGACCAATAATATTAATTAGAGATACAGGATTAGTGCAGTTCTTCTTGATGGAAATGTTGTCAGATTATGAACAGAGCTTCGGTAGTCACCAACTGAGCTAGCTGATAGGAAAGCCATGGAGTTGCCAGTTAGCAACCATACAACCACAAGCCATTACTCAGCTACAGGACTAGGGAAGGCTTTCATTGGAGCATATTTCATCTTTGCTGCTGTATCCGGAGTCGTGCTTAACTTGATCTCAGTGGCTGCTATAAGGTATGGAAGAAGTATCAAGAATGAGTTGAAATTCCAGCTCATCCATTCATCGACAGCAGATCTTGTTTTCTCCATTTTCTATTCAACTCTGAACTATTTGATCTTCATGAAAATCTCCGTTCTACCAAATCTGTTCTTGTGCGGAACATTCCGGTTTATCGCCATTTCCGTACTGCATGCTACCATGTGGTGTATCGCTGCCATAAGTCTTCAAGTGTTTGTCATGTGTTATTGTCCTTATCGTTCTCCTCGTTTTACAACACGATACAAAGTTCTGACAGTCACTTTAATATGGTTGCTGGCTGCTGGCCCAGAAATACTTAATTCAGTTGGATTGAGGTTTGTCTACATGGATGGAATGAGATTTTGTGAAGGGGTCTTGTTCAGCAATACTAACAATCTTTATGGGTGGCTGCAGACAGCAAAGAACCTAATTCCGTCAGCTATTGTCATTGTCGTCTATGCATCTGTACTCATCAAGTTTTACAAAGCCAAGCAAATATCAAACACCAAGGATGATCGTCGTATTAAGAAGGTTAGTTTGTGCATACTTTTATCTAGTAATAAAACAGAACGTATTCAACATGCCACATTAATGATACACTGATGTTAAAGATTATACTGTGTTTAAATGCAGGTGGCAGATTCAGATCTTCATCAAAGCTCTGTTAAAGTTTAAAATTTCGTAGCATTAAACTCATTTTCAATTAGATAGTCAGCAGCTGAGGGTTTAATAGACTAGTTCTCCGGACCAGATACAGCTTTAAAACCAAATAGTTTTGGTGACGTGGCAAAAGGCACAACGTATTTGCGTGAGAAGTTTGGAAAAAATCGGGCAAAAAATGTAGAAGTTAGTAGGGTTCTCACAAACGAGCCCACGCAAAGTGAAAAAGGGAGATTTACTAGTCTAAATATCAAGTTTTCATTAGATGTGTGCCTTAAAGTTTATTCAGAAAGTTCCAGAAACAATAACAGATATTGATTAAACAGTTATTATATTACCAGTATAGATACAAGATATCTATACAAGAAGGATGTCAAGGTGGCCTGTTTGATTGTCAACCATGGGGTTGGTGGTTTGAGTCCCACTTAATGCCAATCTGACAAAAAGCTCTCATGAAGCTTTCATCCTAGGTATTTGGGATCTAGACCATAACTTGGAGGCCCTGTGTACCACACTGACATGGTGGGCATGTTAAATATCCACCTCTGTCCCTCACACATAGGGCATCTCTATCAGACTGGGGGTGTTGCAAAATGCATTCCTTCAGGTACTGAGAACAGGCCAACCTGTACTCTACCATACTGTTTGACACATGCATTGCTAAGATACAAGTAATTGTCGATTTCGTTACATACAATACATATAGACTGCATGTAGAAAATAAGATTTTATAAAGCTATAAAGTGATTCATGCAAAGTGACTTAAAGCAAATAGTTTTAGCCAAAAACAATAACAACACAATTTTTCATACCTTTGCACCCTATAAATTAAAATTAACGTTTCTTTACTGTCAGCTGCAAAAATTCATTACAAAATAATTCTAGTTGTAATAAAACGTTGTCATTATAAAATACTATTATTTATACTAAAATATAGTCACTTATAATAAAAAAATGTTAATAATTATAAAATATTATTATTTAATATAAATTATTACTATTTATTATACAATGTTGTTTTATTAGAAAATATTTGTTATTTGTTATAAATTATTGCTATTTATTATGAATTATTGTTATTTATTATAAATTATTATTATTTATTATAAATTATTGTTATTTATTATAAATTATTGTTATTTATTATAAATTATTGCTATTTATAATAAAATATTGTTGTTTATTATGAAGTATTGGTAGAAAAATAATATTCTAAGGGAATCAGATCAAAGTTCAGCTTTTAAGTAAATAAACTTTGTCCTTTGTTGAAAGTTGTCAACTTTTTAAACTTTAGAAATGAAAAAAGGCAGTCATCATTTATCTCATCACTACGTATCAATTAGTTGTCCATGTTAGTCGGTGAGAGTTATCTTCTCCATGTCTCATTCTAAATTGAAAACAAACAGCAAGTTTGATATAAAATCAAAACGGTGTAATTCAGGTACATCAACATGGTTTGTCAATATTTTAACTTACAAAATCTGGTTATAACTGACAAATGTGGATTTACGCCATACCAATTAGCGTTCAAATACAAAAAGTCATTATATGGCCAAAACAGCTGCTCAACTGGAAACTATTACATTCAGAGACATACTCACCACACAGTACTAGCAACACGTAAAAGCATAACAAGGGAGATAAATTCAAATTTATGTTACCGGTTCCATTGTTGCCACATGCCATCTAACTTAGGTTCGGTTAAACTCAATTTACCACGTAATAAATGCATAAATAACACCAATCTACTCAGACATTGAAATAACAGCTACGACATTCATAGTCAAAATGCTATCCATTTGTATAAAAAACACAAATCTGAACAATTTTTCATGCTGAAAAAATGAAAAACTAAACTAAAAGAGGAACTGAAAGAGTTTTTATAAGGTTGAGTCATAGAATTACAGTTCTCATTGATGGTTATTATTAATTAGGAATTTAGTTTTTTATATGTTTTACAAACTTCAGAAATCGTGTTGTATTAGATTTGTTAGCTGTTTAAAATAGCTCCACCCAAATATCAGTATTTGCTCAAAACTTGCATCACCATAATAAAATAGCAAACATCTTGTCAATTTTAGAATTTTCTTCAAACTAAATAGAATATTTCAAACTCACAAAACACTTTACGAAATATTTCTATATTCTGTTAGAGTATTTAAATACCTGAAATTGATTGAATATTTTAATTTCGCTGAGGGCATGATTAATGTGTCTTTGCAAATAGTTTTTGAACTTTTTTATTGCGTGTTGCATGGTCTCTACAAAGTTCAGATGTGGAAAGTTTTTAGAGCTTTTATAAAGCTTTTGCACAGTTTTCAAAAAGTAACAAAATCATCAATGTCCCGAACCAATAAATTAAATTTGCGTTTGTCTCCCTTATCACGCTATTTTTGATGCTGATGTAGATGTTGCTGACACCAGTGTCTTAACTAGTGTTTTTATGCATAAAATGATTAGAGATTATTTTTATTGTTTTATTAGTCAAAGACTTGAAGTTTTATTTATATGTCATTTAAAATGTTGTATTTTATTATAATTAAGAGTGGTATAAAAAAGATTAGCAATAGACATTTTGAAATTTTTGCATAGACAGCATGACTCATCACAATACTGGCAGCTTTAACAGCTATATGAGTTGTATGGGGTTAAGGAAGATCAAATCAGGAACACAGCCCCGCCGATAACATTGTGATTTTTTATTTATTATTTATTTTATGGATGTTCATATTGAGCTAATATCTAGTAATGAAGCTATAATAGCCAAAGTTCTATATAAAATCATATGCAGCATATATTGATGCAGACTTAATGTGTTTAGGCCAAACTTTAGCCCTATGTCCCGTGTGTTAATGTTTGTTTAAACTTGAGTTTTTTAAGCTATTCCTACAATCAATGAGTAATTTTTTGGGCTTAAAAAATAACTGTAAACAATCTGCACTTCATTGCAATAAGTTATCATTTTTTTATTCAGATAATATATTATATAATATATTATCTGATATTATATAATATTCAGAAATAAATATATATCATTAAAACTAGTCGCACCTCATAATCCACTTGGCTGTTGTATATAGGGGCTATTGCATTGACAAGTTCTCCTTGCTAAACAACAGTGCACTAAAACGCTATCCTGTCTTGAAAAACTGTTGTTTTTGCAGAAATTTCCCCCGTTGAGCGGGGCGGGCAGAACAAAATGTTGTTTTGCTCGCCGCGCTTGCCGGGGGACAACTTCGCAAAAACAACAGTTTGTCAAGACAGGCTACTAAAACGCGTGTGTGTTTTTATTTCACATTTTAGAAAATTAAAAAAACAATCTGTCATCATGAACAATATCTCCAATAATTTTTTTTCACAGACCATTTACATAAGATAATATTTTCTATTATAAGAGTTATTTCTTACTATCATACTATATTATTATTATTATTATTGTTATATATGTTATACTATTATATTATTATATATAGGAATATTATGTTAAATTATGATATAACTATATTACTAGTTACTTATATTATTACTACTATTATTATATTTACTATTATACTCGTTTTTCCATTCATTAGTTTGTCACAGTTGAAAGTCACAGTTGAAAATTGGAAAAAAAAGATTGCATCATTTTGGATTCGAACTCTCGACTTTGAGCACTGTAAACTCGCACTCTCACATTTGACGGATTCCTTTCATCATTCTGAGAATATTCTAAAAACATCTAAGAATCTCTCATGACATGTACTAGTATTGATAAACATAGCTTGGAGTTCATAGATTAAACATTATTGAAAATATTTTTTATAAAATTCTGTAAAAAACGTTTACAGACACAGCCTGTATACCAAGTTGAGAATTAACAAGCATTCCTTACTGAGCATCTTTGCATTTTATCATAACTTGAAAACAAACTTTTTTTCATTAAGACGATGATTATTTTCTTGCGATATTTTGCAGCTCGATCATCTAGTAATTTACATTTGTTCTAGCAACATGGTATTAAAAATTGAATGCAAATACGTATATTCCTTCGATGATTATAAAAGCTACATTTCCAATAATTGAAAACTTTCTAATATCAACTAGCCTGCATTCATTTTTTAAGCAATTTTCAAATGTTGGGTAAACTATTTTAAAAGTTTAATTTTTCTGATTTTCTCAGATATATGTCGGCAACACTAAATATTATTGTAAATGCTCATTTGTTTAAGAAATGTTTAAAACTCGTAAAATTGGCCATATTTAGTGTTCCTTTCACTTTGAACTGAATTGTTTAGGCTAGAGAATTTAAGCTGTTTTCTTGAATATGTATTGATTTGATAACCATATAATCATTCTGTTTATATGATTAATGACTGTTTAAATGCTAAGAGCAAATGCTAATCGCCTTTTGATTGAAATAGGAACTTGTTTCCAGTTCAACTACCTGCTTGTGGGAGTAGAAAAGTATTCATTAGAGCTGAGACTATAAAGAATTTGTAACCTAAACACTGATTGGTGGAATGTAACAACCATACAACACTTACCTTATTATAAACAGAATAACCCCTGAATGCTATAGAGTTTACCAGGATGAAAACAGACAGTAAAATGTTTGAAGGTATTTTAGATAGCTAAATAGTTATTTTTGTGTTTTGACTTCATGTTTGTCGTGTCACTCGTTTTGTTTCTATAGCTACTTCTTAGTCTGATAGCATGTTTTAACTGTGCAATGATACGCAAAACTATTTTGCAATTTATGAAGCAGCAGAACTCCGTGAGTTCAAATCCTGCATGATTCAATTTTTTTTCACAACTTGAAACCGTGGCTCTACACAGATGGATAGAAAGACATCATGCAGTCTTGTTTAAGTAAAGATTGTTATGCTGGCCGTCCCAATCATCATGAAAGATAATTATCATGTGTAGAACTGATATGCCAACTGTACAATTATTCTAAATTGTGTGGAGGTGTTTCAGTGGGGCATATGGTAGCGTGCTTGCCTTGGAACCAAATACCTGGGTTCAATTGCTGTGCAATGCAATCTTTTTTCGCAAGCTCAAACCATGGCTTTGGCAGACGAATGAACAAAATTGGCTGGTATTACAGTGAAGATTTCTGGTGAGATTAAAGGCAAGCGATGAGGTCTAAACGCTTGTGGTGACATCTCCACCCGACCATTAAACTGAGTCGGCTTAGCTGTGACAATAACATACAGAACTAGTTTTATTATGTCCTGGTTTCATCAATTATGCTTGATCGCATAATCTGACAGTTGAAATGGTAGATTAACTTATAAAAAAATGATTCTTCCCCTAATGTATGTGCCTATATTAGCAACGAGTACTTAGCCTGGCAGTTCTTGGGACTTCTTTAAGTTTAAATCAGATAACCTGTGTCTGGGTGCTTAAATGGCTGGTTCTAAAAAACTACATAGTTTTAAAACCAAGTTTTTAGGATACCTGGCAGAAAGCACAGGGTATGTACGCGTAAAGTTTAGATGATATTGGCCAAAAGTTGTGGAAACACGCAGTGTTTGTGCAGACTAACAGACAGAAATACACAATGACTAAGTAGGATGTATTAAAATAGATGTATTAACATAGATGTATTAAAATAGATGTATTAACATAGATGTATTAAAATAGATGTATTAACATAGATGTATTAAAATAGATTTATTAACATAGATGTATTAACATATAGATCTATTAATATAAATGTATTAACATAAATGTATTAACATAGATGTATTAAGATAGATGTATTAGCATAGATTTATTAACATAGATGTATTAACATAGATCTATTAATATAGATGTATTAACATAAATGTATTAATATAGATGTATTAACATAAATGTATTAACATAGATGTATTAGCATAGATGTATTAACATAGATGTATTAACATATATGTACATATTAACATAGATTTATTGCGATATTGACACTTCTCCAGAGATGAAACTTGTAATAAATGTATTAACATAGATGTATTAACATAGATGTATTAACATAGATGTATTAACATAGATGTACATATTAACATAGATTTATTAACATAGATGTATTAATATAAATGTACATATTAACATAGATGTACATATTAACATAGATGTACATATTAACATAGATGTACATGTTAACATAGATGTACATATTAACATAGATTTATTAACATAGATGTATTAATATAAATGTACATATTAACATAGATGTACATATTAACATAGATGTACATATTAACATAGATGTACATGTTAACATAGATGTACATATTAACATAGATGTACATATTAACATAGATGTACATATTAACATAGATGTACATGTTAACATAGATGTACATATTAACATAGATGTATTGCAATATTGACACTTTTCCAAAGATGAGACTTTACCGTATAGCGATGTACATATGTCCTTTCGAAGGTTGAAAGGATTTATGCTATGATTTGGTATAGAAGTATCTCTAGGGATGATTGCAGTTATGTGACCACCTATCAATTATTTTTGTCTTCTGCATCACGTAATACATAAACGCACTATCTATATCATCTCAGACCATATATACTGTACATATCTTCACAGACCTTCTGTCTGCCACCAAAACCATTTTTAAGAATGTAAGTAATATATTTATTGGGCAGCCATTTTTTCTTAATTTTAATGAACTACTTTATTTGCGGAGGAACACTTACACGAATAAATTAATCTGTGAGTCCATCTTGCAATAGAGTGCTAAACCTTTGCATGCTTATAGCATGTGTTTAATTTTATGGATGACTTTTTGATTCCATATGTAATTGTATCTGCAAATCAAATCATATACATGCTATATAGTCTAAATCAAAACCATCACTGTCAATTTCATCAACTTCAGTATTAAAGGTTTTTGGAGGTGATTTCACAATGAAAAACTGCAACAGCAACTTTTGATGACGACATGCTAAAATCTCAAAAAATTATGCCAAACTTTAATAAGTTTGTGAAGAATATGCTTGTATATAGACTTGTTAATACCTCCCGTTTATATAGCTGCAAACTAATAACCGAAGGCAATATATATCTCAATTTGAAAAAATGAAGACCATGCTGCCTTATTATTTTTCACAATTTTAATTTAACAAAAATAGGATGAAATGCATGATTTTTTGCAGTTAGCACCGACAAACCTAAATTTCTGCTACATAATTTTTGAACTTGTTTTATTTACAGTATTACTGTTAGATTAAAATGTGAAAAGTATAGTAAAGTGCAATTAAAACAGAATTTAGCTGACTAACTCAAACAGTCTGTGAGGCATCTTCATCATCATACTAATTATTGAAGGTTAAAACTTCGAAGCCATAGCTAAGGTCATAAGGTCATAGATAAAGCAGGAAAATGTTTTTCTACCTGATTCAGAGGTCAATTAAACTCAGCTTCAAAGTTGTGCTGTTTTTTGCACTTTCTTTTTATGCAAAATGAAATTTTTTTTTGTTTATATATGTTTTTGATAAAATTTTCCAAGTTTCAAGTTGTTTGGGCTGTTGGTTTTTGAAATATTGCCACAAGGTTGAGGGTACTTTTAATTGACCAAAAATTACTGGAAAAAAACCAAACATTAAAGGCAGCTGTTCTGGCAGCTGCAAAAATTAATGTTCTGGCAGCTGCTAGAACATTAGTTACTAAAAACATACCGATTGCAATTTTCAGTAATTAATATCAAAATAGATAAAATTAAAATGCTTCTTTTTATCAGAAATGAGAGCTTTACACTATTTGTTTTTCCATTTATAGAAAATATACAAACTCTATCAGGTCTCTACATCAATCATGATTATTCTCAATGTACCTTTTAAACATCAAATCTTTGAAAGAGGTGGGGAAAAAAATCGTCTAAATTTAATTTTTGTTGCTTTATTTTTATTCCAACAATATTTTATTTTCAGAATAAAAATAAAATAATTTTTGTTTATTCTAAAATTAATATCATTTTATTTTTAAATAATTTCAATTTAATTTTAAAGTTTGGAGCTTTAAAATGCTATTCAGTGTAACGGAATTCAGTGCTAAATTCGTTCACAATCAATTGAAAATTGCCAACACAGTCTAGGGACAGGGTGGTTATACAAGGTTGGGCTTCCAATCTTTAAGCTACTACATGTATATCTTGCATTCCAATTCTAACCTGTTTTCAGTTGTCACTCATGCTGGGCATTGATGCTGTGATGACAGCTCTTGTTGTTGGGGCTAACTCCTATCACTACATGGTGCCGCAACTCTACAGCTTCACCCTAACAGAAGAATTCAAAATTGATGTCATATTTGGGGCAATAGCTAATAGCAAAGCTTTCCTCACCCCAATCGTCTATATGATCTCTAACAAAAGCTTCAGGGTGAGTATAGCTGCATTCGCTATGCAATGAGTTAAAAGTTATAGTTTTTTGTACTTTTAGAAAAAAATTGCTACTAACAAAACTCGTGCGACGTGGAAATCCTCACGTATAATCGCTAACTACTATCTATCACACTATGCACACAGCTTTTCTTAGGTGTGGAGTAGTGGGTGAGTGGTGCATATGGCAGCGTGCTTGGTTGCAAAATGAGACCAAGTTTAATCCTTACGTGAGGCAATTTTTTTCCTTACACTCTTAGTGCGGTTTCAGGCCGACCAGCCCTTCCTCTTATTAAAGTAAAGATTGCAGCAAAAATTAACTCTGCTAAAATTACTTTTAATTTTTAATTATTTAATAATTAAATAAATTAATTATTAAATAGGCAACTAAATTAATTTAATTCAATTCAATTAAAATTAAATTTAAGTCTGATAAATTTAATTTTGATTAAACCTATTGTAATGTAACATCCATTCACCACATCAACCAAATTTGTACTATCAATATAATTTGTCTATTGTCTTCTAAAAAAATTTTATTTTTTCGATTACAGACTTTAAAAATCTATTCGATGTCTTAAATAAAAGTAATCACCATTTTGTCAAGGAATGTTTACAGTAAGTGAAAACAATGGTTTAAAAACTAAATTAATATTTATGAAGTAAGTCACTGAAGCTTTTAAGCCACATGCTAAGTTAACCACTTTCCTTGTTCGTAAGATAACACAACCTAAAAAACATCATCTCTAATTCCTGCGTAATTCTAGTTCTTACTACCAGTTACTAATCATTTCAAATTTTAGGATGATGTAAAAATGGTGTTGGAAAGAGGATTGTGCTGCTCTGGTATCACACAAATGACAGAAGAAGATGAATCTGATGAAGAGCCATTTATCAAGGAACCAGACCATAGCACTGAGCTTGGAACCATTTAGCTTTGAACCACTTTTTTTCCAATGACATAACTTTCCTGATAAATTCCGACAGACTCCGAGAAAGCTGAGAGCTTTTGATTAAAGACTCATTAAGTGTAGCTTGAGACAAACTTGCTATGACAAAACATTTGTTGTCAAGTAGTCTTGAACCCTGACTCCAAAGTTTGGAGTTCCATTTGTAGAAGGTGTCATTTTAAATATAACTACAAACATAAACTTGAAGTCAATATGCAATGTCGCAACTAGGTAAATCTGTCATTAACTTTACATGTATTGATATTACAATAATAGCAGGTGGATTAAGCAGTAAATTCATACAATCAATAATTTGAATTCCAATTGACCTGTACTCATCGTTTCTTTGTTAGCTACAAACAGTTTTAAAAATTGAAATGTTCCTGTTAAAAGTCTTGCAGTTTAAAACATTCTCAGACAGTATTGAGAACCCCTAAATGAAGGTAGATACTTAGGAATGACAAAAACAGACAGTATCCTTCTCAGTAAGGTGTTCTACAACGAATATATAATGTTTCTAACTCGTATACATTCAAGTTCGGTCGGTTGCTTTGACTGACAACTTTTTTAATCTCATGCCTGTCCATTCTGATCGGTTTGACTTCCAGCTCCACGCGCGGCCAGTAAGCCTCATCAGAGTGTAGTACAGGATTTTATTAAAAAGTTGAGAAAAACCATTCTCTGATCTTCCAAAATACCAAAATGTGCGGTATGTGCAATTATGTGCTCTTCACTGTGACATCACTTGATTGCCTGAAACCTGTTACAACTGACAGGGCCACGCAAAGATGGTGAAATGCTGTAAAATGTGCTGTCAAAATCTCCTTATGCTGATCACAACACCGCACAACCTGCACTTGCTAGGTTTGCCCTGCACGACCTTATTCATCTTGGTTCATATGGCGTCACTGACAAATTGTTCCTTCTTGACGAAGTTCTTCCTGGCCGGTTGGTTGGACATCCTGTCCACCTTTACTACAGGTGTTTTAATCCTAGCAGAGGTGCAAGTCAAAATCAGCTATCTAGTTGGCTTGACCTTGTTCAAACAAAAGAACAGAGCTGTTTCACGAAGTTCAGCCTTCTTGACCTCCTCTAGTAGAGGTTGAGGTTTTTGTGGATCTTGAGAGCAAAAGACTCACTTTCACTCAGATGGCTAGTGGCGTTGGCAAGTTTTTTGTAAGGCACAATGTTGGCTGCTGTCAGTCGGTTTGTAAAAGTCTTAGCACCATCCATGTGTGACTCAGCTTAAAATTCCCTGTTGCTAGAAACATGGTTGCATAGGAGACAGGCTGGTCAAGACGCTCTCCTTCTTTGCTGTTAAGGATCTCGCTGCCCCGCGCTAGTCTGTCGAGTCTGTGCTCTGACACACAACCACAGGCTCCTCGTCTGGGTTTAAGATGTTTTCAGCATTCCTTTTTTCCTGTTTTTAATGGCTCTAGCTGACTCAACTTATCTTTAAAAAATCAATAGTCTTACTTTGTTGAGCCATGGTGATAGCTCCCTTAAACAGGCATAGTATGATTTTAGCATTAGACGATCTGTGCCAAAGACAATCCTCTCTTCAAAGTGAGGCAGCAACTCTTATTCTGAATAAAGAATTGTCTCTGGCAGTTTTATCAGACAAATATAGTAAAGCACATATATACTGCTTACTTAACTCATATATTTGGCTTTATATGCAGAGCACACATGTAGCTTGAATATAACATGTACATAGCACGTATATAACTCATATACAACAAGTATAGGGCATATATTTATCATGTATATAGTAAGTCTTTAGCCTGTATAAAACACATATATAACACATATACAACAGGTACATAGCACATACATATCATGTAGGCCTATATAGCATCTATAAAAGGTGTATAAATTTGGTAGATGCTGCATATATAACGTATGGACTGTATATATATGCATATATATATATATATATATATATATATATATCTCAGCCATAACGATGCCACCTGGATTAAAAAGAACTCTACTAACATGTTCGATGTGACAATGGGTAGTTTTGACGGAGCCGAGACTTGTGAACTCGTGGGAACTTACATATTATCTCTACTACCAGATAAACTAAAAAGTAATACTGAACTCTACCGTGATGATGGACTGGCAATATGCAACGACACACCTAAATATGTTGAAAACATGAAAAAGACGATTTGCAATATATTTAAAGCAAACAATTTGAAAATAACAATCGAAGCTAACATGACAACCGTCAACCTTTTAGACGTGACCCTTGACTTAACCAAAGGCTCATACGGCCCATACACCAAACCCAACAACACCATTTTATATGTATATAGATTGAGCAACCACCCCCATTGCATAATTAAAAACTTACCACTTAACATTAATAAAAGACTGAACAGACTTTCCTCTAGCAAACATATTTTTAATAAGGCCGTACAACCATACCAGACAGCTCTGACAAACAGTGGATACAACCATATACATACTTATGAAAATACAAATTTCACTAACAAAAGAAAAAGACAAACTAGACAACGAACCATAACCTGGTATTACCCACCATTTAATTCAAGTGTAAAAACTAACATAGGAAAAAGATTCCTGACTTTGATCAACAGGTGCTTCCGGAAGACAAACCCTCTACATAAAATATTTAACAAAAATACCCTGAAATTGAGCTACTCAATTATGCCTAACATCAAAAACAAAAAAGAACACCATAACAACAGGCTCCTTTCAAAACCGCCAACTACCGAAACCAAAAAATGCAACTGTAGAACAAAATCAGACTGTCCGCTTAACCAAAACTGCCTTCAGAAGAGCATAGTCTACCAAGCACAAGTGAAAAAACTAGACAGCCACACTGTTCAGACCTACGTCGGACTTTGTGAAATGGACTTTAAGACTAGGTACCGCAACCATAAAAGCAGTATAAATAATAGCGCAAAAAGAAATGCTACAGAAATGAGCAAACACATATGGGCACTAAAAGACCGAGATATTAATTTCAAACTTGAGTGGAATATACTAAAACACGCCAAATACTACAGCAACTTAAGGAAAAGGTGCAGTTTATGTATTTCTGAAAGATATTACATTATTAAAAAACCTGACATGTCAACACTTAATAAAAGAACAGAAATTGCCTCATCCTGCCCTCATTCTAAGAGTTATCTTCTCTGCAATTTTAGTAATAAGTTAATCAGAACGCGACAAAACCCACCAATCACGTAAAAGAAAGGGATGTTCGAAAAGTCACCATTTTGCCCAAGTTGAAGCTTACAGCCTGAAGAATGCGCCAGCAGGAAACTGACAGTAGCTGAAAGATTTTATATATATACATATATTTATATGTATATATATATAAAATTGTTTCCTCACCCCGGTTAACCCGTATGGGTGGTAGTTTCTAATCTAATTCGGGTCTCCTACCAGAGACCTGGGAGTTTGAGCACTCGCCTCAAGATCTTAGCTGTTCCCAATAGCGCACTTTTCTGCAACTCACCTGAGTTGATTGTTGTTGGTATTTGGGCAAGCCACATTTTATGCGCCGGTGTTATTGCGCCCAGTGCCCCAATGACTACTGGGATTACAGTTGTTCTTACATTCCAGCATTTTTCAATCTCTTCTCCGAGGGAGATATTTCTTTACCTTTTCTTTTTCTTTGCTGGCTATATTGTAGTCATTGGGTACTGCTATATCTATTATAGTAGCCCTCTTGTTCTCCTTGTCTACCACCACTATATCTGGTTGGTTTGCTAGGACATGCTTGTCAGTTTGGATGTAGAAGTCCCAGAGGATCTTAGCGCGGTCATTTTCATTGACCTTACCAGGAGCTTCCCACCAGTGTTGTGGTTTATTAAGGCCATACTCATCACATAGACTTCTATACACAAAACCTGTGACATGATTATGCCGCTCAGTGTATGCGTTTCCTGCTAGCTGCTTGCATCCACTGATAATGTGTTGGATGGTCGCAGGTGCATCTTTGCACAGTCTGCATCTAGGATCGCCTCTAGTGTGATAGATTTTCGTTTGGAGTTGCCTTGTTGCGAGCACTTGCTCCAGGGCTGCCAGGAGCAAGTGCTCCTGGCAGCCCTGGAGTATATAGGCTCTTTATACATGTTTTCATGGTTTTTTCCATGTTTTTTCCATCCATTGTTTCCAGATGTTTCCATGTAAAAAACATGGAAACATCTGGAAACAATGGATTGGGCGATACTTTGAACAGTACACTGTTATAACTAGTGTAATAGTATTAAACGTAAAATTGATTTTTAAAGTATAAAATATAATTACAAACTGATGTGAAATAAAGTGAAACTTTGAGTACCCTACTTAATTATCAGTATGAGCTAATGAACTAATAAATTGATTAATTAATTGATTAATTTTTGCAGGGTTAATGAACTCCACGCTAATTATTAAACATTCTTATTCTCCTAATCATTGCTATGACAAAGGTCTGTCAAAGCCAAAACAAAGCCAGCACCCTTTTTGTCTGTCTATCAAACATGTATAACTGGGTCATTGTAAAGGGGAAGGGGGTGGGTGATGGATTGTATTGTTGTAATGTGGTTGTTTTAAAGCCATTTGCAAAGAAATGCCATGCCTTCAGTCTCTATCCAATAGTTATTGTAGGTCTTAAATTGTAGATCAAAATACACTGAGTAGCTTTATGCTTTACTATAATAGGAGCTGTGTTCAACTACTTATCCAATAGGGCCATCATGACTTTTATAGTTGCAAAAGGACTGGCAGAGCCGCAAAATGATGCGACAACAATAATAACTAGTGACGCCATTTTGCAAGTATTTTTTGTGAGAGCCTAAACTGCGATGAAGTTTTGTCAATAATAATCTTGAAACATTCTGGCAGTCGGATCAAATTATATCAAAATTATATTATCAAAAAAATTCCGATACTTTCTGATAAAACTTACTTACATTTTGTGAAAGTTCATTTTTAAACACACCAAACCTACCAAGCTGGGAACATCATAATGAACTACATAGAACTTGTTAAAAACTTAATAGTGGCTTTACCACATAATATTTTAGTTCTTTGACAGAGATCTGTCAGTTAACATTCTTTCTAGTATTATATGCAAACCAAATACTAGTTGTCCATAAACACAGAACTTATTTAAAGCTAACAAAAATTATTCCGCAAATGCCACAAATTAATTAAAAGCATTTGCAGTTATTTACACAAGCTTTGTAGCCAATATTTAGATATTCAGAGAGTAAATTCTGCGGTAGGTCAAAAGGTCAAGCTTGTCAGCCTCGGTCAAATGTATATTTGAATGATCACAGCCAACTATGATGTCTCTTTCTTACAGAGAAATGCAAAACTATCACTAACAATAATTCCTCACTAAATGCTGAATTGTTTGTAGCTTGGTCAGGCAAAGTTTGAGACTGAATGTCTATTTTTACATTTTGCAGTGTAGAACCATTAACCTAGAGTATGACAGCCTAAAGCGATAAGCACTACATAACAGTTGTTTTTTAAACAGGGCAGCTGTAAAACAAACCTTTTACAAATACATCAATGTGTTGGTGGCTTATGCATACAAATATAAAAAACTAGGCCATGAACGTTTGAAAGCTTATAAAAACATAAAATAAAACATTATATAAAACCAAACTTTATTTAAAGTTTAAGTTAATATAATCACTTTCTTTGTAGACACAAAACCATTTTGTTAACAAATGTCATTTTCTGCTTGTTCCCTGTCATTACTATATTGTAAAGTAACACGAAGCCACGTTTTTTGCTGTGCTTTTGCTTGGGTATATATTATATATAATATATGGTATATTTATAGGCTATACTATTTACAGTATTTGCCATGTTTAGGCAGCCATGAAATATTTAAAAAATATTTTTCATTCTAAACATTCTTTAATATTTTTTAACTTAAAAAATCGTCTTACTGGTTAAGACAAAATACGCAAGAAATATTGTAATTTTTAAAATTTAAAAATGCCAATAGTTCGTAGACCAGAACGCCACCTGCAATTTCTCACGAATACGAACAGAGTAAAAATATTTCTGAAAGAATATGAAAATGCAAACATTAAAGAAAATCCTACACTCCTATTGGTTGGACCAGGTTGGATGTGCCAATGTAAGCACGTGAATGGATCGTATGACTTATTAATAGAAAGTGATAACAATATTCCTCGATACTGCTTGATTGGAGCGAAAACTGAAAACCATTTAATAGAAGCATATGTGACGGACAGCATTAGACTTGGCTTTATCGGAGAAACATTCATGGAACTAAAATCTGAAACTGTAATGACAAATTTAACAAAACTACAAGACAATGATCAGGCGATACGATACACCCTGCTAGACGACTGCAACATAGAAATAAAAGATGGCTACCTAGGCATTGCTTTTAGCGAGGGTCAAACGGAGCAAGTGAAAGCTTTAGTTATTGGTCTGAGCATACAACTTGTTTTGACCAAACATCTTTCTCGTTTAGAACCTACGAATGTGAGAAACAGAGAGCTGCGAGAACTACGTGAGGAGTCAGCAGACGTAAATGTTCAGCTGCTCAACTCGGAATGCAAAATCACTAATAACCGGCTTATAAACCCTTTTGACAATATCTCGAAATTGGGTATTCGTTGGGTTGGAAAGGCCTATGACGAGAGCAGGCTATCAACCATATTTGACATCGACACATTGGATGTTAAATTTCTTGTGAGACTTCCAAAACCAGACGATAAGATGCATCCAAGATTTCAATTGCTTGATAGTGCACAAAATTTACTTTTAGAGTGTTTGGTAATAAAAGAGAAAAGTATGGTATATGAAAACGGACAAAAAGTAGCTGAAGCTGATTACGAAAGGAGAACACAGAATCCATGGCAGGCCCATGATTTTGAGCCAGTAGTTCGAGAAAACAAATGGAGGGGGCTGGTAAATGGTGCAATGCAAGAAATGTTCTACAGCTACGGCTTTCGAGATTATTATCAGATTCATTTTGATAGACTGACAAATGCTGAGCTTCAAAGGATGTATCCTCAACCGCATGAGCGTGATTTTCGAAGTTTGAGTCCACCAAAAACTGACATTGTCGCAAAGTATCATGTCAATGCTAAACATATGGGAATACTTGAAATAATGAAAACCAACCTCACAGCTGACCAGAAAAAAATTATTATGGCTCAGCTTATCAAAACCCTGTTCATATTTACTCAGTCTTTATTAGACACGCCCTACATAGCCGATTTTCAACCCCCAGAATGTTCCTGCTGCCATCACTATATCAAGTATGACCAAGATCAGCAACACGGAGCCTTTGATCTAGCTGACTTGAACCAACATAGACTGCTGTCTTTTTGGGAAAGTGGTTACGACAGCAACACTGACACTTTCTATCTTCATATCATTGATAGATCTAACACCAAAGTTTTGCTTACTTCTGAAATAACTCCAAATGCAAAAACCGATGGCCTTCAGGGTCTGAAACATGCAACGGTAAGGGATGCTGCTGGAAATTACCTTTTCAGCATAGACAAGTTGAAAGAACCTTTGTCTATTGTAGAAAAAAGGGGCTTTTGCATGACGTGTGTAGATGTTCATGGGAAACTAATTGGTAAAGTAAGTAACTTTGAAATAGAAGACTCGGAAGGAGAAAAGCGGTATGAGCATGTTATGATACCTGTTAAAAAAATTGACTACACAACTCATCAAACCAGAATATTAACCGGGCACTTGGTTGGTTCTACAAATTTCAGAGAGTACAAAGTATGTGTTCGGCTATCTACAACGCACTGTGAGACTGTTATGCTACCCGAACATGCTAATGAAGCTCGTGCCCTCTACCCACTAATCCTGACTTTTATGATAGTTCAGCGAGTAAGATTGTTCTCCATGACAAAAAACTATCCTCTTCATATAGCTAAACTCTCACATTGCTACAGTAGATGCGATAAAGTTGGAGCCCACAATCATTTGTAAGAATTTAATTTCTAATTAAAACAATTGATTTAATTACAATTTCATAAGTTTTCAAATTTATACCAAATAAAAAATGCGGGCACTACTTATAACTTAATCTGTTCTACCATGTCTTTTGTTTGGAGCTTTTTTGGAAGTAAGTTTTGTCAGCATAAAAGCAGCACCCTTAAATATTTTTGCAACACTTTTTTGTTATCATGCTTTTGTAAAATCTGCAAAAGCATGATAACAAAATCGGCCAAATCAGCAAAAGCTGATTCAGCTAACAAAACTTATCCAGACTTCAAAGAATTTGCAGAATTTATTAATGAAGAAGCCCAAATCATGACACTTCCAATATCACAAACAATGATATCACTGAGTCATAAACCAAGCAAACATAATCACAGTGATAAACCTAGCACAAAAAAGGAGCCATTAAAAATTTTGCAACTTTTATTGAGCAAAAGAAGAAATGTATTTGTTGCAAATCAACTAACCACAACACTGCAGACTGTTACCGTCTCCAAAAAAAGGTCCAAACTAGAAAAGGAAGAACTTCTTCGAACAAATGAGCTGTGTTTCAAATGTTTAGGGTATGGCCACATATTGAAGGATTATGATAAGAAGATAATATGTATGAAGTGTAAAGAAGGACATGCCACGGCTAATCACGACTCCAACTACCAGTATGGCAAGGCAACTTCAAACACTGGTGGATCTAATCAGACTGATGTTGAAACAAAGCCACAAAAAACAATGAAAGCTCACAGTACCACTAAGGCACTGAAATGTCAAATAACAGAAGCGAACACTTTAACAAGCATGGTTGTACCTGTTTATATCTCAGCAGGTACAGGTTGTGAAATGCTAGTTTACGCTCTTCTTGACAACATGTCGGACGCATGTTATGTATCAAAAGATGTAGTAGCAACATTCAAAACAAGAACTAGTGAAACAGAAAAACGTCACTATACACACCATTAACGAACCAGTAACTGAAGACACCGAAAGATTTGATGACATTATGCTGTGTGGTTATTTAACAAATAGCTATGCACATATTAGTGCCTACAAGGGTGAATACATATATTGTGACAGAAATCAGTTACCCACTAAAGAAAAGGCTGCTAAACTAGGCCACCTAAAAGACATAGCAACACAATTCCCTTCCTTGATGGACATACCAGTTGGACTTCTAATAGGAATGAACTCCGCAGAAGTAATTCAGCCTTTAGAAACAAATCCAACAGTTAATGGAAAAATGGGCAAAGCCTATGGAGTAAAAACGCTATTTGGGTGGACTATGTGTGGAGTTACACCAGAAACCATCTACAAATCTCGAAAAACAGCTTATAAAGCAGACACGTCCAAAAATGTACGATTGCTAAATATCCTGGAAAGAGACTTCCAAGACACAAATGAAGATTCATACTTATCTCAAAACGATGTCAAATTTACGAAAATTTTAGAGACATCAACTCAGCAGAATACAGCTGGAAATTATGTCATCCCTTTGCCATTCAAATCACCATTGCCTATATTACTCAATAACAAGAGACAAGCTAAACATCGTCTACACATCTAGCTGAGAAAGTTCTCCAAAGATTCAGAATACAAATGCAAATACACAACATTTATGAACAACCTGATCAAGGCAGGGCATGCTCAAGAGGCAACATCGGCTGCTGGGGAGGTTCAAGTATGGTACATAGCTCATTTTGGTGTCAGAAATAAACAGAAACGAAAACTTTGAGTGGCCTTTGATGCTAGTTTCAAGTTCGATAGAGTCTCATTAAATGACATGCTGTTACCTGGACCAGATCACATCAACTCCATACTTGGCATACTAATCAGATTTCGATGAGCGCCTGTAGCAATAACATGCAACATTCAGCAAATGTACTACAACTTTCTGGTAGTTTCGGAGCACAGAGACTGCTTACGATTTTTGTAGATGAATGATGGGGGTGAGGTTAAAGAGTTTAAAATGAATTTTCACCTGTTTGGTGCAACATCATCATCAGGTGTGACAACCTTTGAATTATGAAGGTTAGCCAGTGACTACAAGTCCCTCTCACCACTTGCCTCAAAGTTCCTACAGAATGAATTATATGTCGACGGTGGTGTAACAAGCGTTGCTACTGCTGAAGATGCTAAAGGCCTAATCACAGCCTCAAGAGAAATGTGCGCAAAAGGGAACATAAGACTACACAAATTTCTCTTTAATAACAAGGAACTACTAGCCACAGTACCTATTTTTGAGCGTGGTGAATTGACGAAAGCTATAGACTTAGTCACAGGAACGCTTCCTAGGGAATGAACGCTTGGAGTGAAATGGTGCTTGGCGACTGACACCTTTCACTTTGGCATCCAAGAACTACAAAACAAACCATCAACTGAAAGCTCAACCATAGCTCAAATTTACGACCCCAGTTGGCTCATTTCACCTTTGATTTTAAAAGGAAAGCAAATTCTCTAGAGAGTAGTTGCCTCAGAACAACTATTGGACCAACTCATGTGTCCAGATGACAAGCAAAAATGGGAGGGTTAGACCTTTCACTTTGGCATCCAAGAACTACAAAACAAACCATCAACCGAAAGCTCAACCATAGCTCAAATTTACGACCCCAGTTGGCTCATTTCACCTTTGATTTTAAAAGGAAAGCAAATTCTCTAGAGAGTAGTTGCCTCAGAACAACTATTGGACCAACTCATGTGTCCAGATGACAAGCAAAAATGGGAGGGTTAGAGAACTGAAATAACCAATCTAACAGCATTGAGCATACCACGATGTTTCAAAACAGAAATCAACATAGTGAGCACTGAATTGCATCACTTTAGTGATGCAAGTCTGAATGGCTATAGTGCTTGCTCATATATTAAACAGGTTAATGAGAGCGGAAAAATTTTGTGCAATCTGATCTTAGCCAAATCCCGAGTAGCCCCACTAAAAAATCCCACTATTCCTAGGCTTGAGTTGCAGGGAGCTGTAACTGCAACTCGCCTCGCCAATGTGCTAAGGAAGGAGTTGAAGCTTAGTGTAGACAAATAAACTTTCTGGATTAATTCTCAAATAGCGCTGGGATACATATCCTATGATGTCAGAAAGTTTCATCTGTATGTTGCCAACAGGGTAAGTAAAATTAGGAAGACAACTGAACCCAAACAATGGAATTCCGTTCCGGCAGAGTTTAATCTGGCAGACATAGCTTCTCGTGGAATAAGTGCTAAAGAAATCATTGATAATGAAATGTGGCAGAATGGTTCCCCTTCTTCAAAGACCTTGATGTGCTAGATTTCATTAAGAAAAATTGGGTCAACACAACAATCAATGAATCTGACCCAGAAGTGTGAAAAAAGGAACTAGTTACCATGGCTACTTTCCACACACAGAGCATAGCGAGAAAATTCACTCGATTCAGTAGTTGGAAGAAGCTAGTGCACAGCATAGCATTGCTGAAGAGCTTTGTCAAACAGAAATAGTGGATGTGCAAAGAGTTGAAGACCAATGATCTGAAAGAGGCAGAAGTACTTATCTTAAAAATGGCACAAGCAGAGAGTTATTCTATGAGGGAGACGGAGAATTCTCTCATCAAGCTCAACCCCAAGATTGATGACCAAGGTATAGTTCGTGTTGGTGAGAGAGCCAGTGCTTCAACATTGAGTTATCAGTAAAAATACCCTATCATCATTTTTAAGAACTCTCACCTAGCCTATCTTTTGACAGTGCATTACCATAAACCAATATTACATTTAGGAAGGAAAAGCACACTCGCAGCAATTAGAGATGCTGGAATATTCATGGTAAATGGAGCTGGTGTGGTAAAGCATGTGCTTAACCAGTGTGTAGGATGTGCTAGACTAAGAAAGGCACCAGAGACACAAATTATGGGAGAACTTCTCAAAGAAAGGAAGGAGGCTACTCTTCCATTCACGAACAATGGAATCGACACCTTCAGACCTTATTACGTGAAGGACAAATGCACAGAGCTGAAAAGATGGAGACTTCTGATAACCTGCCTCTACTCTAGAGCAGTTCATATATAGGTCTTAGACAACATGAGCGCAGACACTTTAATACAAGCCCTGAGATGCTTTATGGCCTTAAGAAGGCCCGTTCAAACAATATATTGTGACAATGGAACTAATTTTGTTGGAGCTAAGAATGAGATTGAAAAACAACTAGAGATAACCAGTAAGGAAACTAAGCAATACTTGCTAGAGAACCTCATTCATTTCAAATTCAACTCGCCTGAGGCAAGTCATCAAGGAGGAGTCATGGAAAGAATGATTCGTTCGGTTAGAGCAGAACTCAATGCAATGACCTTCAAGCTGAAAAACAAACTGGACATCAAAACCCTAAGAACTTTTTTTATGAAGCAGGAAATATCATCAACAGTAGGCCCCTGACCGCCACCTCAAAAAGCGATCCCAAGGATCATGTGACTACACCTAATCGTATCTTGACCATGAAAAGTCAATCATTACTGTCACCACCACCTGGAAACTTTACCGAAGATGATTTGTATAGCAGCAAACGGTGGAAGATAGCCCAAGCAGCAGCAGAGGTGTTCTGGAAAACATGGTAAACTGAATATCTGAACAGCATAACAATTCGTCAGAAATGGTCAAGGATGAGACCCAATGTCAAAAAAAGAGACATTGTCACTGTCAAAGACAACCAGGCAGCTAAAATTGATTGGAAGCTAGGTAGAGTGACCGAAATTATTGCAGGCTCAGACGGCTTGGTGCCCAACCTAAAAATCAAAATAGAGAACCGATTTCTTGATAAAAAAGGGTTACCCATGCACCCACCAACTGTTCTGCAGAGTTGGTACACAGTGTAGTAGTTTTGCTAAGTACTTAGATTAGCAACTATATATCAAGTAGGATTATTCATTATCAATAATTTAGTGTGAATTAATCAACAATTAATAGACCAAAAACAAGCAGCAAAAAACTGTGTATTACAATAAATTAAAAAAACTTAGTTGGGAGTGCAGGAAAAGTTTATTAGCTTAGCATTCCTGGAGCTGATGCCAAGTCAAATCGGCCTAATACGTGATGACCAATGATAGTTGCCGGTATTGAGTCATATGCTAAAGTTTTGCTCAGCTCATAGCGTAACATTTTTCTAACTTCTGTAGAAGGCAGCCAGATTTGAATCATTACTCTTAATTATTAAGTTTTCAATTGCTAAGGGATTATTTATTAGAGCTTACAGGTTAGTTGCATGTGCTATTTTTATTTTATTATACCATGTTATATTGTTTCTTGTCACATTTCAGTACTTTTACTTGCTATTATACTGTAACTTTTCATATTCTATTGCATTCATAATTATTGTGCTTTGCAAGTTGGTATAAAAATGTTACTGAAATGTTATTTCAGGTTACAAGGTGAAATTAAAGACTGTGAACCGCGCACTTAACCAGTGAAGTCATCTCTCTTAAAATCCTGAATGAATTCAATATTTGGAGTTTCCAACAAACTCTACGCTCTGCTTTCATTGGCTCATTTAGGCTTCTTATACAGTTTCTATGTTAATACTCACCTCTCAGTCGCCGAGCTAATTTGTTATTTGGTCTTTGATCATCCAGAAGCTCTACTGCGAGCTGAGCCATTGGTCAATTTGAGGATCAACTCAAGGTTCAGCTCAGTACTGGCGTTTGTCTCTATATTTCCTGCTTTCTTTCTTCGCTCAGCCCTGGAACTGGTGATTTGCCACTCTACTTTTTCTCCCTCAGTGGAAACCCTGAAAGCCACCTAATCACATTTGTGGGAGGAGCTCAACTGAGACCAGAACCAATGTTTCTGAGCTTAATACTTGAGGCGGTGGACCTCCGATTTTGCAAAGGCGCTATCATCCTCCCTCATCTACTTTGGTCTAATCAGGCTAAAAGTGCCCATAGCCAATTACTGTTAGTGACGGCTATCTTTCAAAAGCTGCCGGATTCATTTTTCTTAACCACGATGGAATGGCTGTTCAATTAGTGGACATCTTGATATCTAAGCCAGATGGTCCGAGCGTGACTTTGCCAGTGTCGGGTTAGGTGCCTGTATGGTAGATTTATTAATAAAGCAGTGCACGGGCCAGTCTGTCCACTCAGTAGACTTGAACTGGCTTGAACAATTGCCAAGACAGATTTGGCTCCGGCGGTTTGATTGGTTGCTTTGGGGGATAATTTTTTTAGTCTCATACCTGTCCATAATGATCGGTTCGACTTCTAGCTTCTTGTGGGGCTAGTGGGCCTCCATCATAGTGTAGCACAAAATTTTATTAGAAAGTTGGCAAACCATCCTCTGATATTAAATAATGCCATTCACTGGTTTTTGTCAACTAAGTATCCAGTACTTCCTCCCTTGCCACCATTATATGCCCCTTGCTGTGACATCACTTGATTGCGTGAAACCTGTTGCAAACCCCCAGGGACATACAAAGATGGTGAAATGCTGTTAAATGTGCTGTCAAATCTCCTTATGCTGTTGGCAACACTACACAAATTAAACTTGCTAGGTTTGCCCTGCATGACCTTGTTAATTTTGGTCCACATAGCATTGTTGAAAAATTGTTCCTTCATGACGAAGTTCTTCTTGGCCGGTTGGTCGGACATCCTGTCCACCTCTACTACTGGTGTTTTAATACTAGCAGATGTGCAAGTCAAAATCAACTATCTAGTTGGCTTGACCTTGTTCAAACAAGAAAACAGTGCCGTTTCAACAAGTTCAGCCTTCTTGACCTCTTCTAGCCAGTTAAGATTTTTGTGAATCTTGAGAGCAAAAGACTTACTCTCACTCACATGGTTAGTGGCGTTGGCAGGTTCTTTGTAAGCCACAATATTGACTGCTGCCAGACAGTTTGTAAAAGTCTTTGCACCATCCAAGTGTGACTCAACTTGAGTTTCCTTGTCACTAAAAACATGATTGCACACGGAGACAGGCTAGTCAAGACGCTCTCCTTTTTTGCTGTTAAGGATCTCACTGTCTCACGCTAGTCTGCCGAGTCTGTGCTCTGACACACAACCACTGTGACATGCTCCACGTCTAAGTTTAGGAAGATCTCAGCATTCCTTTTTTCCGGTTTTTAATGGCTCTAGCTGACTCAACTTATCTTTAACAAATCAATAGTCTTACTTTGATGAGCCATGGTAATAGCTCCCTTAAACAGGCATAGTATGATTTTAGCATTAGATGATCTATGCCAAGGACAATACTCTACTTAAAGTGAGTCAGCAAACTTTTATTCTGAATAGTAAATTGTCTTTGGCAATGTTATCAGACACATATAGTTAGGATAAGCCTTTATGATTTGGTACGCTGCAACAAATTCTAACTGTATTTGGAGGTTGTCTCCTCTCTGTCAATGCTTATTTACCAGCCATACTTAATGCCCAGGATCTTAGAGAAGATGTTCTTTCTGGTCCTCTTGTTTGATGGCTACCTACTTTTTTGAGGATGGCACAAATTTGCTCCACCTGCTTGAGCATCTCCTCTATATACTCATAGGTTGGTTGAGTTTCTAAGGGTGGGAGATAATATTTCAGTTAGCCAGGTAAGAGCAACTCCTCGCTGGCCATAGCTGTTTTCATTGTTGCCGAGTAAGGCATGCTTCTGTATGCCCTCATCAGTTGAGAGAAAATTGTGTCTTACACTTCCTGGCTTCGAGTCAGCAAAGTGCTTGGAGTAAGTCCCCAGCTGTAAATCTTTACATTCCGCCACTCCATTAGCTTGTTAGCTTGCTGATAATAGAGGTGATGATAATAGATAATAGATGGTGTGTGACTTTTCTACATGCCAGAGCCGATACAGTTCAATCATCAACTGATTCTCAAACTGCTCTTTGGTCTTTGTAGGTCTGTTCCAACAAGACCATATAACAGAGTACTTTCTCGTTCAAAGCGCCAGCCACCGCTGGTTCCGTGACTTCTGAGAAGGCCAAATAATTTAACCATGTGGAAAAGTGGTCAATCAGCGCTAGTCTGTACTTGTTGTCTTTGGGTGTTGTCAGCAGTGGCACCAAAAAGCTTACTCCTGCTTTCTGTTAGGGGTGTTCTGTTTACAGTCTCTGCCAACTGTTCGCTGTGTTTATTTCTCTGTGTTTAACGTTTGACTTACTTCGCAGCTCTTACCGGTCTCCTTACTGGCGCTGATATCCTACGCGAGTACAATGTAAGGCAGAGACAACTGGTCATCTTTGTCACTTTAAACTGGGCAAAAACACCTTTGTTTGCCACACGGTGGTTTTTTTAATAACTGGCGTGCAGATTGCACGCTACCGAAACCAATTGTGAAAAGATATCCCGGCTTCTAATACTCCAATCAGCCATATTAAAAAAACGGCCAGTTATTGTTTAATTATCAAAGCTTTCGATCCTTAAACTCTAGTCGATTTTTAGTATGCTCTTCTTAGTATGCCCAAAAATGTGCTTGATACATAGTGGCCACGAGCCTCCAATCTACAGCCTAAATGCAAGTCAGTTCCTTGTCGACGTCCCCTCAAGTCTTTACCCAGGCCATGTCACAGAGTCTCAGGGTGACTTCAGCCGATCTAAAACCAACTCCTCCATTGCCGTAGTAGCAGCGGGCAGGCCCGTGTGACCGATCGTCTCACGCACAGTTCTGACAACTGACACTTTTTTTGGGTTTTCTCGAGCCTACTCAACAAGACCTGACTTTATATGGATAGCTCCTCTTTGGTGAGTCTGCCATACCTTGATTGGATGAGGTCACAATGAGATGGTCCATGAAAATTTGTTGGTTTAGCCCGGCAGTGTACACAGACCGGTTTGGTGCTCCAAAGTGTACTTAATTTTGGCCCAAACTTTCAGCCATGTGATTACCCAATTGAACAGAGTTTTTTACATGTGCAACCGGTGGCGAGAGGCATGGTCAGCGCCGAGCCGAAATTGCTCTCCATAGAGACAAAGCTGGACATATTTCACAGCCTAGATCACGGCCAACAGCTCCACCTTAGTGAACAAGTAATTATTCTCTGCAGATCCAAATGTCTCATTGAAGTAAGCAACCACTCGCTTGGTTCCGCTTTGAACTTGGGATACTACGGCTACCACTCCACAACCACTCGCATCTGTGTCCAATATGTAAAGCTGGCTCATAATGGGTTAGCACATAACAGGTGCCAAAATTATGCGTTAGTTCTGAGCCTTCTCACTCAGAATGCATCAACCGTATAGTATCTTATTGTGCCCAGAAGGCTTTGCAGTTCCTTGAGCTCTCTGAGAGTTAACCATTCTCATACTGCCTTCTTTTTCTCAAGTTCAGAAGTCATTTTTTAGTCATTATTCAATTGAGACTTCTACATGCTTGAAACACTAATCATAACTCGGCAGTTCTTCGTCTATAGCCTGTGTTTTGACATGGTATATACAAACTGTGCAGCAGTAATGTGGTTGTGTTGATAAAATTTATTATCAACAAAATCTACTATATAAACTACATATATGGCCTCTCACCTTTCCAATGTAAGGCATTACATCTGGAGCAGTTTCACACCTGCCTTTCACATTTCATAGTCAATTGGCTAAGAGCCGTGCTGTGCCAACAAAGCTCGGAACCTATGGACGGTAGTATCTTATCATTTCTAGGAAGCCTTGCAGTTGCTTAAGCTCTCTAGAAGTTGGCCATTCTTGTACTGTCTTTTGTTCCCAAGTCCAGTAACCATTTTTCAGCGCTGATCACATGGCTTGAGCTTGAGTCTGACTCCTTTCAATAGCTGAAACACCATCTTCAGTCAATGCAGGTGCGTGTCAGTCTGTTGTGGTGACTATTATTCAATTAAATAAAATAATAATCTTATTATAATAATAATGATGTAAATTGGACTCACTAGTTGCTATCCTTGTTATAGTTGATATTAGCTATTGTGTGTAAGTTGCAGCATTACACGTCCCTATTCTGTTGGTGTGTTTGCAACTATAAAAATCAAAACAGCTCTCATGCTTGGTCTGAGCATTTTTACCACGATCAAGACTTGAGGATTTTAATCTAAAACATCCTGACAGTCAGATTATCCCAAGCATTTGAAACAATCGCAAATGATGAAACAAATACCAACACTTTCTGATAAAAGTTGATAAAACTGTATGCAAGCTCACCTTCAAACAAAAATGTGTTTACTCTGTGATATTTTTATATATTTTTATATATTTTTATATATTTTTATATATTTTTATATATGTATATATTTTTATATTATATTTTTATATAATTTTCATATAATTTTTATATATATTTTTATATACCACCCACTTCACCCTACCCCATACCCCGCTGCACGACATTGATTTTTATATTTATATTTATATATATATAAAATATATATATTTATATTTTTATATATTTTTATATATTTTTATATATTTTTATATATTTTTATATATTTTTATATATTTTTATATATTTTTATATATTTTTATATATTTTTATATATTTTTATATATTTTTATATATGTATATATTTTTATATTATATTTTTATATAATTTTTATATAATTTTTATATATATTTTTATATACCACCCCACTTCACCCTACCCCATACCCCGCTGCACGACATTGATTCGTTTCTTTGTTGGCATCGTAAGGCGAAAATGTCGTATAGGAAGTATAAAAGCTCATAATAATTATGCAATGCAAACCCACCTTGGTAAAAAACATCATAATTTTATATACGTACTGTAATTATTAAAACTATTATCAAAATATGATATTAACTTTAGTAACTATAATTAAGTTTCTGTTAACTTAGTAACTCTAGCTTTGTTGCAATAGTTATTTTTTTACTTCTTCTTTTAACATCATTGTCAAACTTACGACCGGCGGCTAACGATATAAAGTTATATATGTAGTTATATAGTTATATATGTTTGATGAATTAAAGCTCATAGTAAATCTTATATTAGATGCTCAAATGTGCAATAAACTTTCATTTTCCTTTTATTAATTTTACTAATCTTCTTTTTGATTATGCAATAAAAATATTCGCAAAACACGAAGAATGCTCAACTCAATTAGAGAGAAAAAAAAGCACAATATCTCTTTCATACATTGTGGAAAAGATTTCAGCGAATAAAAAATCAACATCTTTGATATTCTGACGTATTCAGCACACCGACTGTCAAATTTGATGTTCGAGAAAGCCTTTTGGCAAAAAAGTCGTATGGCAGGGCAAGAAAATTGTGTTCTACACTGTAAAGCAAGAACTACTTATAACAGAGACATCGTAATGCGGGGTTGCATTGTAATGAATAGCGACGCCATTTTGAAAGTAATTTTCTTGGGAGTGCTTAAAGTGCGATCAAATTTTGTCGATTTTATTCTTGAAACATTCTGACAGTCAGATCCCCTAAAATACTCAAACAAATCCAATATTATAGAAAGATTTTGATACTTTCCAATAAAATTTACTTAGATTTTGTGAAAGTTCATTTTTAAACACACCAAACCTATCAAGCTGGGAACATCATAATGAACTACATAGAACTTGTTAAAAACTTAATAGTGGCTTTACCACATATTTTATTTCTTTGACAAAGATCTGTCAGTTAACATTCTTTCTAGTATTATATGCAAACCAAATACTAGTTGTCCATAAACACAGAACTTATTTAAAGCTAACAAAAATTATTCCGCAAATGCCACAAATTAATTAAAAGCATTTGCAGTTATTTACACAAGCTTTGTAGCCAATATTTAGATATTCAGAGAGTAAATTCTGCGGTAGGTCAAAAGGTCAAGCTTGTCAGCCTCGGCCAAATGTATATTTGAATGATTACAGCCAACTATGATGTCTCTTTCTTGAGAAATGCAAAACTATCACTAACAATAATTCCTCACTAAATGCTGAATTGTTTGTAGCTTGGTCAGGCAAAGTTTGAGACTGAATGTCTATTTTTACATCTTGCAGTGTAGAAGCACTAATCCAGAGTATGACAGCCTGGTACTGTATGACTAGATAACAGGCGCATTTTAAACTGGCGAGGGTAGCTATAAAACAAACTTTTTACAATTACATCAATGTTTTGGTAGCTTATGCATACAAATATAAAAAACTAGGCCATGAACGTTTGAAAGCTTATAAAAACATAAAATAAAACATTATATAAAACCAAACTTTATTTAAAGTTTAAGTTAATATAATCACTTTCTTTGTAGACACAAAACCATTTTGTTAACAAATGTCATTTTCTGCGTGTTCCCTGTCATTACTATATTGTAAAGTAACACGAAGCCACGTTTTTTGCTGTGCTTTTGCTTGGGTACATATATTTAGATAATATTTACAATATTTGCCTTGTTTAAGCAGAAATGAAATATTTAAAAAATAATTTTCATTCTAAACATTCTTTAATATTTTTAAACTTACAAAAATCGTTTTACTGGTTAAGACAAAATACGCAAGAAATATTGTAACTTTTAAAATTGAACGATGCCAATAGCCCGCAGACCAGAACGCCACCTGCAGTTTCTCACGAATACAAACAGAGTCAAAATATTTTTGAAAGAATATGAAGATCCAAACATTAAAGAAATTCCTACACTCCTTTTGGTTGGGGCAGGTTGGATGTGCCAATGTAGGAATGTGAAAGGATCGTATGACTTATTAATAGAAAGTGATAACAATATTCCTCGATACTGCTTGATTGGAGCGAAAACTGAGGACCATTTAATAGAAGCATATGTAACGGACAGCATTAGACTTGGCTTTATCGGAGAAACATTCATGGAACTAAAATATGAAACTGTTTCGACAAATTTAACTAAACTACAAGATGATGATCAGGCAATACAGTATACTCTGCTAGACGGTTGCAATATAGAAATAGCAGATGGCTACCTAGGCATCGCTTTTAGCAAAGGTCAAACGGAGCAAGTGAAAGCTTTAGTTATTGGTCTGAGCATACAACTTGTTTTGACCAAACATTTTTCTGCTTTAGAACCTACGAATGTGAGAAACAGCGAGCTGCGAGAACTACGTGAGGAGTCAGCAGACGTAAATGTTCAGCTGCTCAACTCGGAATGCAAAATCACTAATAACCGGCTTATAAACCCTTTTGACAATATCTCGAAGTTGGGTATTCGTTGGGTTGGAAAGGCCTACGACGAGTGCAGGCTATCAACCATATTTGACATCGACACATTGGATGTTAAGTTTCTTGTGAGACTTCCAAAACCGGATGATAAGATGCATCCGACATTTCAATTGCTTGATAGTGCACAAAATCTAATTTTAGAGTGTTCGGTAACAAAGGATAAAAGTATGGTATATGAAAATGGACAAACAGTAGGCGAAGCTGACTACGAAAAGAGAGCACAGTATTCTTGGCAAGCCCATCATCCTGGCATGTTAATTAGAGAAAACAAATGGAGGGGACTGGTAAATGGTTATATGCAAGAAATGTTCTACAGCTATGGCTTTCAACATTATTATCAGATTCATCTTGATAGACTGACAAGTGCTGAGCTTCAAATGATGCATCCTCTACCGAATCAGCGTGAGTTTCGAAATTTGAGTCCTCCAAAAACTGACATTGTTGCAAAGTATCACACCAATGCTAAACATCTTGGAATACTTGAAATAACGAAAACCAACCTCACAACTGACCAGAAAAAAATTATTGTGGTTCAGCTTGTCAAAACCATGATCTTATTTACTAAGAATTTATTAGACACGCCGTACATAGCTGATTTTCAGTGTCCAGAATGTTCTTGCTGCCATCACTATATCAAGTATGACCAAGGTCAGCAACACGGAGCCTTTGATCTATCTGAATTGAACAAACACAGACTGCTGTCTTTTTGGGAAAGTGGTTACGACAACAGCACTGATACTTTATATCTTCATATCATTGACAAATCTAACTGGAGAGTTTTGCTTACATCTGAAATAACTCCAACTGCAACATCCGATGGCTTTCGAGGTCTGAACCAGGCAACGGTAAGGGATGCTGCTGGAAATTACCTTTTCAGCATAGACAACTTGAAAGAACCTTCAATCGTTGCAAAAAATCGAGGCTTCCCCATGAAGTGTGTAGATGTCCATGGGGAACTAGTTGGTAAAATAGGTCGCTTTGAGATACACAACTCAGAAGGAGAAAGGCTGTATAATCACATTACGGTACCGGATAAAGAAGTTGAGTACACAGCGCATGAATCTAGAATTTTAACTGGGTACTTAGTTAATTCTACACATTTGAAAGAGTACAAATTATTTGTTTGGCCAAATGTAATGCATTGTGAGACTGTTATGCCACCTGCGAGTGCAAATGAAGCTCGCGCCCTCTACCCACTAATCCTGGCTTTTATGATAGATCAGCGAGTAGGGTTGTTTTCCGGGGAAGAACACTATCCTCTTCATTTAGGTAAACTTTCGCTTTGTTACAGTAGATGCAATAAAGTTAGAGCCCACAATCATAAGTAAGAATTTAAAGAATTTTTAAAATGTTCAATTTATTTAATTATGATTTTTTAAATTTTCAAAATTACGATAAATAAAAAAATGCATGCACTACTTATAACCCAACCTGGTCTAGCATGTCTTTTATTTAATGCTTTCTTGAAATTAAGTTTTATCAGCATAAAAACAGCACCTTTAGTTATTCTTGCCACTCTTTGTTGTTATCATGCTTTTGTAAACATCTTTCAGAATTTGGGCAACCTGCTATGAAAATTTTAAAATATTTTTTTAGTTTACAAAATCAACCAACATTAGTTTAAAAAGTTATCAACACAGTTTGCAAATGTTCAGCAGCTAATAAACTCATATGCTGTTAGTTTCAAAACCAACTATTACCATGACGGTCAATTGCGCCACAAGAGATTGTTACCTGTGTCAATAAAGGCTAGGGAACAACCAATTATAACAACCATACACATAATTATTCTACATTTGAAGGCGAGCGTTTAATTTAACTCATTCTAGTCCGCAGCTGCTGCTTCCCAAAGATCAAAATACTTGAGTACAAGGCAATGAGTATATCTACATGTATTTCATGCATATATATGGGTAAAGCTTAAGATGCAATACACATGAAATAAACTGCACAATACAAGACTTCAAGATGCTCTGCTTTCTTTGGTTCATTTAGGATCCTGATATAGTTTCTGCGCTATGTTAAGCTCATCCAAATTACCAGATATTTGGATAAAATTATAGCACCAAATTAGCTCAGTGCTATAATGTCACTAGCTAATTTGGTAGCTAGTCTTTAATCAACCAGAGGCTCTATTGCACACCTGCCTTTCACGTTTCATAGCCAACTAGCTGCATTACCCGTGTTCGGAAACAGATTTATGTAAAGCAAGTTTTATTGATAGTTGTCTTTCATACTGTAAAACAACTCCAAATATGCAATCTACTGAAATTTTTGTGCTGACCTGACTGCATACACATATGCAGTCGTACATGTCAATAATGTTAAAGAGACCAATGAAAATATGCAATGTGTTTTACAGCTAGTCTACAATGCATCAGTCTCGAACCAGTCAAATTGGAATTGTCCTAATTTTGTACACAGAACTGATAATGAAGTTGACATTGCTAGGCAAACTGAAGTTCTTCAAACTGGCAGTATTGAAAAGTTTTACATATTTTAACTTTAAATATTTTAAGAAATTCTAGAAAGTATTTTGCTATTGCACTGTTAAGCTATCGCAAGCATTTATTCAATTGAGACTTCTACATGCTTGAAACACTAATCATGACTCGGCAGTTCTTCGTCTATAGCCTGTGTTTTGACATGGTATATACAAACTGTGCAGCAGTAATGAGGTTGCTGATAAAATTTATTATCAATAAAATCTACTATATAAACTACATATATGGCCTCTCACCTTTCCAATGTAAGGCATTACATCTGGAGCAGTTTCACACCTGCCTTTCACGTTTCATAGCCAATTGGCTAAAGGCCGTGCTGTGCCAACAAAGCTCGGAACCTACGGACGGTAGTATCTTATCATTTCTAGGAAGCCTTGCAGTTGCTTAAGCTCTCTAGAGGTTGGCCATTCTTGTACTGTCTTTTGTTTCCAAGTCCAGTAACCATTTTTCAGCGCTGATCACATGGCTTGAGCTTGAGTCTGACTCCTTTCAGTAGCTGAAACACCATCTTCAGTCAATGCAGGTGCCTGTCAGTCTGTTGTGGTGACTATTATATTCAATTAAATAGAATAATTATCTTATTATAATAACAATGGTTTGAACTGGACTCACTAGTTGCTATCCTTGTTATAGCTGATATTAGCTATTGTGTGTAAGTCGCAGCATTACACGTCTCTATTCTGTTACTCTCTTTGCAACTATGAAAAACAAAATCGCCCTTATGCTTGATCTGAGCAGGTTTGTTGATTTTAATCTTGAAACATCCTGGCAGTCAGATCACCTCAAAGCATCAAAAACAATGGCAAACGATAGAAAAATACCGATACTTTCTGATAAAATCTTCTAAAACTTGGCGCAAGTTTATCTTTAATCAATACCAGGTTAATAATAATCAATAACAAGGTTAATAATAATCAATAATAGGTTTCGGGTCAATAACAAGGCCCAAGTTAGGGTTCTGTCCCTGTATAATGTTGAAATCTGTATAAAGCTAGGGTTATAGGTTGGAATAGAAAAAAATCTTTTACGTGGTCTTGAACTCCTGACATTCAGATTGCTAGACCAACACCGTAAAAAAGCCTGCAGTAATGGATCACCTTTCAGTTTGCATGAACAATTGTGCAGATAGATGTTTTCGGGGTTTTATCGGCAAACCTGACGATCTCTCGCAGCATATTAGAGGACCAGCATACTAATAATTTTATCATTTGAAAAAGTCATCAGAAAAAATTATTAAATTAGTTTAATAATTAAAAAATATTCCTAGAAGGTTGTACTTTGATAATAAAATCTATTTCAATAATCTGCAAAATTTTTGTCGATGGATATTTTCAATAATTACTTTTTTTACCATCATGTTCACTTGAAAAATAATTTATAGTTTGCAAATATAATTTATAGTTATGTTATACAAATTAATTGCATCATGCTTTACAATCACTATATTGTACTTGCATTGATTACCTCCTTAGATCAAGCATAGAGAACAAATGCTTAACTCTTTCACGACCGCAAGCCGGTGTATCGGCTGGGTTAGTTTCTCATTGTGGCTGGAAGCCGATACATCGGCTTTTAGACAGTGCCTCATTTTATTTATAATTACTCAGTCTTCGTTTCAAATACACCAACAAGATTTGATCTCCATGAAATCAAGTTGTTGCTAACAATACAGACTAATTAGCATGCCTTTCACTAGGCTCATTAATTATCAAGCAAAATGTTCACCGCGGAAAAAACATGGACAAAAACAATATGGCAATCATTTATAGCTGTAGAAGTTTTTTAACATTCTTAGCTATTGGGACTCTAGTAACTCTCTAGTGTTTGTGTTTCATGTGAAAAACTGTAACAGTAACTGAGCATTACGGTGACAGTGAAAATATGACTCGATTTTGCTAGCAAAATATTGTTGGTAAATTTTGTAAAATTCTTGTTGTTTTTCAATATATTGATTCAAGATTTTTATTTATTTCTTAATAAAGTATCTTTTCTCAACAACCTGTTTTTTAAATTAAGTAGATATCTTCATTCTTTCTCAAGTTATCACAAATTCAGTGACGTGATGTCAACATTTGTGTGAATAGAAAAAAAATTTGGGCAGAGCTAAAAATAAATTTGGGGGTGAAGGAGTTACACAAAATTTTGTAGATTTTATCAGAAATTATCTTTTTAGAAATTTTTTAAAATTATCCGAAATTATTTTTCTATTATTTGATATTGTTTATTTGTCAAGCAAACAAGAGTTTGACAAAATGAAACCGCTGTAACAGAATGCACTAAAAAGCAACTATAACCATACATTTTAATACACAACAAAAACAGCCAAAAAAACAGAGACAATGCAAAACAATTTGTTACAGCTTCCCATATAACGCAAGCGTCATAGCCAACATAAGAAAGACATAAAAATAAATTGCTATCAAAAGCTTAAAAAAACATTCTTTGCACAAAATCTTTAACAAGTACACCATTAACCCTTAACCTTTACCCTTAACCTCAGGTATGCCAGGGCCTGAAAGCATGATCGGCTGAATGGTAGCATGGTAGCTGAATGCACAGAACTATGAATACTCCCAAAAAAACAGAATAAACCAAACAGAAAATTTTATTTACGTAATGCGTTACAGAGAAAAAGACAAATGTCCACTAGACAACAAAAAAATCACCAAGACCATAATATATCAAGCTGAAGTAACAAATAAAATTGACTTAAAACACAATTATATTTTGCATTATGTGCAACAGGTTACAAATCCAGATACAATAACCACAAAAAATCGTAAAATCAGAAAAATGAACAAATTTAGCCAGATCTTAGCCAACACATGGAATTTGAAAGGCAATAACAAAAACATTGAAATTGCTTGGGAAACAAAGAGCAACGGTTCACTACAACAAAACAAAACACTGCAACTTGTTCCTATTGAAGATATTACACAATATTTGAACCGAAACTAACAACAATAAACAAAAGGAATAAATTGACATCAGCATGCAGGCGTGCGGAGAGTTATTTTCTAGGGAAGCTAAGCTTATAAGCACCGCCCTTACACAAGCACCGCCCCTGCAAAAGCATCACCCCTACATAAGCACCACCCCTACATAAGCACCGCCACGACACCGTACCATTACTCTTAAGCTATAAGCTACGGCCTGATGAACCCTGAGTGTGAAACATTGTTGTAACAGCAGCAAAAAAGTTTTAGTCAAAAGTCGTCTAATTTTAAATTCAACCAACAGAGTTTACAGTTATTTTTTATTCAATATAATTTTTTCAAAATGATACATAAATTATATATGTGTTTATAGGCTTATATACAAGTATGCATTTATATACACAAATCTATTTCATGCAACTGCACTCTTCAGTTGACAAGGGGACAAAAATATGTTTTGCAGCTTGTCACTAAAAGGGTTAGTTTTGGCTGTCACCTCTTCGCTTTGGATGTACATATATACATTCCAACTAAACATTTGCTTACGTACTTTTAGAACAAAAGTTACCCTTTTATTGGATGAATGAAAAAAGTTGTTTGTGTATTTGAGCTGTAACTATAAATCAGCTCGCTCTAGTTGACTCACTAAAATTGATTGGCATTAAATCTGCTCGTAATACAGCTGCAAAATTAAATCTTTTATACTATAGGAAATTTAGACAAAAGCTTTTCAAATGACATAATGCGCTGAGCAAACAACTTGTATAGCCTATTACACCTTTTATGCAAGGCTGTTGGCTTAGACCAGCGTGAAATGGTTTGTTTACGCATTGCCTAGCGATAGCTCAGCAGTTAGTGGAGATACGAGCTTATCAGCAGTACTAGCTGTTAAAAACTAACTAATGTGATTCTTAGAAACAGATAGGCGCTGAAGGATGACAGTTTTGAATGGTTTTAGCGTTAGATGTATTCTACACGTCTTGTTCCTGCTCCTTAAGCTAAGCAAAGGAGCAATTGATGTATGTAAGTACAGTATAAATTATATTTATGTGTTGTTTTAATTCTTAAAAAATTTTGTACGAAAATTATGAAATCACTTTTGAAAATACTGTTCTTCTTCAATATTTTGTATATTTTTGAATACGATGACAGTAGCAGACTGCAGGCCTTTTCGGATTCTTTACATATTGAGAGTATGTGAATACTATATATGTATTTCTTTGAAGCCATTCGAAAAAGGGAAAAAAAGACATTTATTGAGGTAGGGAAAGCGCACTGATACAAGATAACTCATATGTAGAATCTTTGTTGGCATATGATTCTTGATTGGAAACATTAGCCTAAGATCGTAGTAAATTAATAGTTATTTAGGCTACAATTGCTAAACATTTTCAATACAACGTGTGTTCATATATATACATCGGCAGACACTCTCTTGTCAGCATTAGTAGCAATTAAAGACTAACTCATGTAATTTTTGGAGAGAGAGAAGGAGAGAGAGAGGGAGAGAGAGGAAGTGAGGTAGAAAAAGGGAGAGGGAGAGAGAGATAAAGAGAGGAAGAGGGAGAGAGAGAGAGGAAAAGAGGAAGAGAGAGAAAGGGAGAGAGGGCGAGAGAAGGAAAAAAGCGCGGAAGAGAGGGAGAGAGAGAAGGAGAAAGAAAATGAGAGAGAGGAGAGAGAGGAGAGAGAAAATGAGAGAGAGGAGAGAGAAGGAGAGCGAAAATGAGAGAGAGAGAAGAGAGAGAGAAGGAGAGAGAAAATGAGAGAGAGAGAGAGAGAGAGAGGAGAGAGAAGGAGAGAAAGAAGGAGAGAGAATGAGAGAGAGAAGGAGAGAAAGGCGAGAGAGGAGAGAGAAAATGAGAGAGAGAATGAGAGAGAGAAGGAGAGAAAGGCGAGAGAGAAGGAGAGAAAAAATGAGAGAGAGAGGAGAGAGAGAGAAGGAGAGAGAAAATGAGAGAGAGAGAGAGAGGAGAGAGAGGAGAGAGAAAATGAGAGAGAGAGGGGAAGAGAGGGGAGAGAGGAGGAGAGAGGGGGAAAGAGGGGGAGAGAAGGGGGGAGAGAGGGGGAGAGAGGGGGGAGAGGGGAGAGAGGGGGAGAGAGAGAGGGGGAGAGAGGGGGAGAGTGTGGGAGAGAGAGGGAAAAAGAGGGAGAGAGAGGGAGAGATAGGGGGAGAGAGAGGGAGGGAGAGGGAGATTGAGAGGGGGAGAGAGAGGGAGGGAGAGGGAGATTGAGAGGGAGAGAAGAAAAGGGAGAGGGAAAAGGAGAGGGAGAGGGAAAAGAAGAAGGAGAGGGAGAGAGAGACTGTGTATACTTGCTATTAATAAAAACAAATAATGTTAGTTCAAAGCTTTTGCTGCTAAGAAGTTCTCTAGCTTTGTCTGCTATTAATTTTTCTTTACATTAAATTTAATTAAACTCAAATTTCTATCCCTATGACATCAGAAAATAATGTTCTGTTGGTAGCCATTTTTCTTTTTGTCGTTGAATGGAAGTGCCCTAAGTATTTTGGCAATATCTCAAGAATTGAGTTTCATTGGCTAAAAACTTGGAAGTTATGCTGAATACATTTTGCGCATAAAGTCACCAGAGTCTTGCAATTCTATGTAAACTGAAAATATGGACAACCAGAGTGAAACCTTGCAACAAATTTAACTCAGGCATAGAATCAGGCAGCACACAAATACCTGAATCATCTCAGGCAAAGTTTTCTTTTGGTACAAGTTTAAACAGATATACTGAGCTTTGTAACTATATTTTTAAAATACGCAGTTTGTTCTTCAAGGTTTTTCACCTTTCTGCATGCAATAAAGGTGCACACGCTTATTCATTTATTCTGCATGCAGACATTTATTCTTGTATGAGAAGTTTTGGATTCCTTACATTTTAAGGGTTGGTCAATGAGATATGTGCGTTGTTTCTAAATTCCTTGAACAATGTAAAATAACTATGACTCTTTTTGTGACAATCCGAAAACACATCGATGTCGGATAACTTACATGTATATGTGGAATCCCTCTTAGCATGTGTCATGTGATACGTCATTGAAAACTTTAGCTTAAGATTTTTGTAAGTCGCTAGTTATTCAGGCTACAACTACTAATCATTCTCTGTATAATGGAAGTTTGATGACCCACCTTTTTTGGACTGTCTAGAAGGCATCTTATTTTTGATAGACAGATTGAATATTGCTGGCAGCAGAACGTGAAAGACAACTCCAAATACATTGATATGCATATGCCTCAACGGTTTCTCCTTGCATATCCACTCAAAGATAAATATCTTTCGTGCCAAACAGCACCATAAATTATACAATTTTAATTTTACTTGATGGAGTCTGGCATTTGACAAAAATGTTTTTGTACATTTTATATACCTTACATTTATATATATCTTAGTGTTTTCTTGTAATTTGTCGGTCTGTCAGCCGTACGCCCAGTTACAGCGAGGAAGTTTCAGTAATAAAAAACTGCTTTGCACAGAATTGAATCAAAATACACCAATTTTACAAACAGGCATGCGGTTCACTATGCTACAAGTTCTACTTGCCATGCTAAAGAACAAGTGTGCACATACTTATTACAGCTGCTAATCTGTAATGATGATTGGTTAAAATACACATACTTCACTTTTCACTAGCATGTTTGAACTACTAAAAGAAAATATGCATCCAGATTTCCCCAAAGATCTGTGAATATATGCATATATAGCATAAATCTAATTCAATCTATAGCATACATTTAAATAAACAAAGACTTTCAGTTAAAAGTTAAAATGGTAAGCGTTGCATATGTTTATTAAATATAATTTTTTTGTGCAAAAGCCTTTTTTGTTACCCGTACAATGCCAAGCATTCACTAGTAAAAGATAAAAGCTCTTACCTGTTAGTCAACCACTACATAGTTATACATAATATGTATAACTATACAACTATAATTATATAATCATATATTATATGATTTGTACATTCACACTTTCTATTATCCCAAACTATCACTCTGGTAGTCTAGTGTTCTGTGAGCAATCATCATTGACTATAAGTATCTATACACATCTAGTGTATTTCCCCATGCAGCAAAGTGCTTGTGTGGTATTTGATTTTTGATTTGAGTTTATTTTCATCATAAAAACAGATGCACACAGAGACAAGGTAAATAAACATACATATATGAATGAGCAATCACAATACAACAGGGAGTGATGAAGGCCCATGTGCACAGTAGCAGGACTAATCAAGGTGCAGGGCCCTTGATAAGTTGACATTTTTCTTAATATAATAATATTCACATACTAGGACCTAAAGCCATCCCAATGAGTCAATAGATGCCTCATTAAAGCAATCCTAAAACTATTTGAAGTTTAAATGTACCTGATCGAGATTGGTAAATCATTCCAGACACTGGACAACTGGTAAGTTACCTGTCGATGTCCAGCTGTAGATGTAGACTTATGGTAAGGCAAGGCATAAGAAGAATAAGGAGTAGCATAAGAGTGTTGTTGAACATGAGTGTCAGAGTAGAATTATGAATGGTATAGATAGCGCGTCTGAACAGCAAGCTGAACATATAAGTTTACATTTTATGCCATGCTGTCCTTTTTGCAAACTTAACGTGTCCTAATTAAATTAAAGTGGCTTTACTATACTAAAACGATTGTTAATATAGTAAAGCCTGGTGCACTAGCAACTCAGTATGCAATAATAATATAATAATAATAATGAAATATTGCCAAGCGTAATAACTATGTGCACAGTTATTCTTAAGGTTTGATAGGTGGTTGAGTGATGTGAATGGTAGCATACATGGTGTGACATCTGCATATATGGTTTCGATTCCCGTGTGGTGAAATCTTTTTTTTTCAATGTTATTAGCATCATTTTGTAAAGACGGACACAGCTCTTATTATAGTAAAACATGATGTGATGAGGTCTGTTCATTGTGTGTCACAATCTTCAGTCATGGTAGCAGTTTGAGATGAAAGATTGTCTTGTGTAGGATTTGAAATCACTGCTTTCAGTGTAATAGGCTGATGCTCTACCACCAGATGTATTTGCTGACAATCACTGACTATCATGTGTTATTGTAGACTACATGGATGAAATATGTGGGTCCACAACTGATCTCTCAGGAATACATAGTGGCTCTGTAGAAACTTCAAAGTCTCTCACTTATCCCAACAACATGGACTGCACAATCAGCTTTACAGCTCCTCAAGGAAATAGATTATTTTTTCAAATTCAGTAAGTGATAAAACTAAAAATTAATTTAGGTACTTCATGACTGAAAATTTGAAAATATTAGTAATTTTTGAGGAAGAAACAGTAATAAAATAGTCAAAGTCATAGAAAAAGTATTTAAAGTAAAAAAATCTATAATACTTTCTTGGCGAACCTCTTTGAGTTGATCACTAGCAATATAAATAGCTATAGGCCTACACTAAATGTATGTTATGTCTTAACTACAACACAGGAAATTTCAAGGTTTATTAAAATAATGACAAAGTATAGATCTTGTACAAGCTAACCAATTCTAGCTACAAAAATACTTCTGTAAAGTTGAGCAACTGAACAGAGCTCACTGAAACGCACCAGTTAGACAATGATAAAAAGCTTTCATAAAATGCTTTGCTTAGATATATACTTAAAAACCAACGGTATTATTTGACAAAATCGTTATCTTTCACTGCTATTTCTTATTTAAACGATTTTATCTACTTTTATTTGGTAAATCAAAACAAGTTGAAAAAGTAATATTTCTGTTCTTGCCTGTGGGAAGAGTATGAGTGCCCTTTGTATTGAAGCATCACGCAATACGACTAGTTAATGAAATATTTTATTAATTTATGCCCATTGAAGTGAATGGAAATATCCCCCCTATTGGCTACTACTTTAGCGAGGTCATGCTGTGTCCCTTGCAGCTCATCTAAAATATGTTTAAATGAATGCTTTCTCCCCATTCCCCCATGCCTAAGCTACTAGAAGAAAAAAAAAACGAACCCAGACTTCCTTAAAATAAAATATATGTATATAGCATAAATTTGATTAAATTTATAGCTCACACAGAAATGAATACTTTCATTTAAAAGCTAGCATGGTATTGTTGCATATGTTTATTAAAAATAAAGATTCATTGCGAAAACCATTTTTAATACCCATGCAATGTCAGGCATTTAGAAAAAAGCACTTCATTGCTAGTTGAATGTCTGGGTTTTCATTCTCTGAGTCTTACTCTTTGCGAAATCACGTGCCAAAACTTTCTAGTGTGTTTGTATCTATAGCTAGTTGATACCAGAAGGGCTCGTCTGGCATTTTGATAAATAGCTGACACTTTAAAACTTTTGAACAATTGGATGGGTAAACAACTCCTCATTGCTTGCTAAGGCATATTGCAATCTGTGAATCCAAGTTTACTATATTTTTGGCTCTTTTGATATTAGAGTTACTGAAGTTTTTTGATAAGTTATGGGGAGCACACACTTTCGATGTCAAATCAATTCAGATTTTTCCCCTTCTGCTACACAGCCAGATATATGTTGCAAAAATGATACCAAAATTTTTAATGTTATGTGAAATGTATTTGAAAGAAGGTTTATGTTGTAAGAGCCTCTACTGTATGTAACTCGCTTTATAGTAAACTAGCAAAAGAGTAGTCGTAGGTGTTAGCTTAAACACAATAAAATTGCACAAAATTTTAGTATATTCTATCAGAAAGTATAAGTATTTTTTCTAACATTTGCAATTGTTTTTGATGTTTGAGGTGATCTGACTGCCAAGATGTTTTGGGATTAAAATTGATAAAATTTGATCATAGTTAAAATACTCACAAGAAAAATAAGTGCAAAATGAAGTCACTAGTTCCTATCGCTGCTATTGATATCGACAATTGCGTTCAAGTTGCAGAGTTACGCGTCTCTATTCTGTCTGTCTTTTTGCAACTACAGATGATATAATCACATTTTCTTCTGATCCGAGCATTTTATTTGCAAAAGTTTTGTCAGTTTTAACCTTGAACCTTCCTGCGGTCAGACCACTTACAAAAACGAAAACCCAAACATACAAAAAAAACACAAAAGAAAAAAATTACCGATACTTTCTTATAAAGTCCACTAAAGCTTTGTAAAAGTTATTTTTAACAGCCTAAAATTTTAATTTTTGTAAAAAAATCTTTTGGCTGTCGAATTTCAATTAATTTTCGCTTACTTTTTCTCCAGCTCTTACACCAAAATAAATTACAACAATAAATTGAAAATGATGTGACTGCATTTTGCTGGTGCAAAGGTAAATATATGCAAACACTATGGCTCAGTGTAATTGCATGTTTCTTTACAGACGATTCGTAACAGAGAAGTCCGGAGACCAATGCTACGACTACCTAAGCATATACAATGGTTTGTCAAGCACCAGCCCGGTTGTAGAAAGCAAACTCTGTGGAGAGATCAATGGTGAACCAGAATACAACACAACTGGGGATTCAGTCACATTTGAGTTCAAGTCTGATGGAAGTGCGAAGGACAGAGGCTTTGCTATTTTCCTTCTCGCCTTCACTCAAGGTTTGTTGATAGAATATTGAACTGGCTTCCACTTATTGGTGCTAGCTGCTAAATTTGCAGCTAAAATATTGAAAATGATTTTAAACTGACCTTTTACTTATAAACATGAAGAAAGCACCAGCGCTGGTCAGTATTAATAATATACTTGTTCTCCAATAAATTATACAGCAGTCAGTAGTCTATCAAGAAATAACACCGGTGTTTTTTTTGGTCGCTTCACTCCTTTTTGACTAAAACTGCAGCTGGTCTTTATACCGCCTGCAGAGTTTGGCTCTTCCAACTACTCTGGGTCAGGGCATCCCTGTCATGCTTGGTTAGTCACCTTCCAGTTGACTATCACTATCAGGATACAGCTGACTTCCTCTGCACTTAGAAACTATGTAACTTAGAAAAAGTTAGGTTGCGAAAATCGCAAAGAAATAAAAAGTTTTGTACCTATTTTGTAGCTTTAAAAAGCAAATTCTAAAAGTTTTAAAAAATGTTTTACAGTTAGTTATTGTATTTTTGTAAAACAGCAGATGGTTCATGATTTCCAATTATAAATGAAATTACACAAAATTCTATTTGACTTTATCCACAATTATCAATAATATTCCATTATTTGCCACTGTTTTTGATTTTTAAGTCGATCTGGCTTTCATGATGTTTCAAGATTAAAAGTGACAAAACATGATTGCATTTAAAATGCTCAGCACAACAATATGGACCAAAATGACATCGGTGGTTTTGTGGCAGCCCCTCTCTCTCTTTATCGATATTGACTATTGCATTCAAATTGCAATATTGAACATCTCTATTCGGCCATTCTCTTTGCAACTGTAAACGTCCCAATCATACTTTCACTTGAATATGAAAATTTTAACTGCGGCAAAGTCTTGCCAATTTTAATTTTGAAACGTTCTAGCAGTCAGATCACCTTAAACATCAAAAACAATTGCAACTAATAAAAAAATACGAATAATTTCTGATAAAATCAATTAAAAATTTGTGAAAGTTCATCTTTAAAAGTAAACACTTTTTATTATTTACATTGATGTTTAATTACCAGTGTTGTCACTCTGAAGTGATCGGATGCAACTTTTTCTAATTTATTAGCAAATTTTAGAAGGAAGTTTTAGAAAGAAATTTTACTAGCAATTAGAAAACTGAAATCCAGTAATATCAAATGTTGATGAAGTTTTGCCATTATATTATATATTATATTAGGTAAAAAAGCAAATTTTTCAAAACTAAAATTTGATACATACTTGGGTAAATTTTTTAAATTCCTGTAAATTAGTTCGGCAATTTGTGTAATTTTCGTACATGTGAAAAAGTTCTAAATCTCTAAATCGTTTTTAAAATGCTAGCAAAACTTCATTTATGGGTAAACACCGTATATTTTTCTTCAGGTCCGTCTTGTGCTGACGATCAGCTTCTGTGTGACACGAGGAACATTTGCATCGATAGTCACACCACAGAATGTGATGACTTTGATCACTGCGGAGATGGCAGTGATGAGTCATCCTGTTCAAGTAAGGAGAAGGAAACAGAGTTTGTTTATAAAAGGGGTTTCCAACCTTTTTTATTCCGTTCCCCCTTTTGTCTTTTCATAAGTTTGATTCCCCACGCACTTTTAACTCACATGACTTAACAAAATCGATACAAATTATAATCCTATTTTATTTTACATATCTAAACATATAACAACATATTAATAATTTTCATACTGCACGCATACAACACAACAATACATGACATTTTTCATAGAAGTGAATTGCTTGATGACTAGATTAACTTACTATCTAATCAAAATATGGATGGATGTGATCACAAATATCTGGGTTCTGACTAGTAGCTCATTATTAGCCACTAGTGTGAAGATAAAACCAAAATGTTAAAAAATGAAAACCAAAGTCACACGGCACTGCAGGATATAAAGTAAAAATCTAACAAATCTGACACCTCTCTGTTCCCTCCATTGTATATTCAAAATCCCCACCCTTTTAGGGGGGAACCCCTCCCCGGTTGGGGACCCCTAGTTTAAAGGGCCTAAAACATCCTTTGTAACTTACACACCTTGTGACAGTTGTGACACTTGTGACACTTGTGACACTTGTGACACTGTTATTTGATGCTTTATTGATTGGTACAGTTTCACTCACATGTAGTCATGTACCATCTGCACCAGGTAAGAGCATCCAGCTCAGCATCTAAACAATCAAACACCTACATGTAACAGAACTAAACGTATTTTAAACTAGTACCCTGGCAGTCTAATGTGCTGTGAGAGATGGTCAAGTGTGCAGATAAAGTACAGAGAATAAGTATGCATGCAAATATTTGGCAAATGAAATAAAAAAATAAAATATTTGGCATTGAAATAATAGGCAGATATGGCACATATTAGAGCGAAAAATTAATAAGTTAAAAATTTTCCTGCTGGCCATTTTTGTTAATGGGCAGCTCAATTTGAAAATATCGCATTTGAGCTGCTCTGCTGTTGGCTAGTGCTAAAAAAATTTCTTCGGTTTTTTGGCCAACACATAAGATATACATGCTTACTGGTCGTAATTTTTCGTCATTATTTCACTGTTTGGTTTTCCATGTGTACTTTGTTATTTGATCTGCAATGATCTAATTTTAACAAATGTTTTTAATAGTAACATTATTTATAACATATTAAAACATTACGGCTGAATTCTGCTGAGACGTGGAACAAATTAGGGCGTTGATAAAAGAAAATCTGTTCCTAATTATGAATTTTTTTTGCTTACGAACTTGCATCCGAAATTAATTAATTTTGTAGGTATATTTTCTACTGCATATGCAATAAAGAAAAGTTTAGAATGACATGCAATTTTATTTCATTTTAATTACTTATTTTACATCAGTAATCAATTAATGAGTCACCAAATGGTTTTACAAGTTTTAGGAGATAAATGGTACTGACTTGTATTATCCACTAATAGACTGGTTGTCTAGTGCGCTGTGAAAGCTATCCATGTGTTAGAATCTTTTGTCCAATTATTTCGATATGGTGGAAGGTTGCTAATCAATGCAAATGTTTACACAATGGTCTATTCTGTCAAAAGTGGTGAGCTAAAGTTTCTTGTGATGAGATTTTTTTCTCAATTTTTACCCATAGTTTTTGCGGATCCGACTTTTATTATTGTTAAGATTTTAGAATATTACTGTTAAATAATAATATTTTATTTTTATTTATTTTTTACTTAATTTTTATTATATTTTTTATAATATATAAAAATAACAATAATAATAGTCGTTTTCAAATAAAGTTAAAGTAAAATATAATATTAAGCAAACAACTGAAGCTGTATATACAAATTCTGCTTACAGAAGAAGAAGAAAGCGCAGGAAATGATTTTGGAAGCATTATTAGTTTGATACTCACAATCGCTGTCCCTTCTATCGCGGGTCTCATAATACTGGTTGTACTTATTCGACTTGCTTACAAAAAGTACAAATGGAAGCAGTATATGAACAGTCTTTACAGCAAAAAGAAGGTAAGATAGTTATCATCTAGACTTAGGTACCTGGAAATGCTATAACAACTTTATAAATAGAGTTTGATGGGGGCCACTTGTGACCCTGTGACCTTTTTGACACACTTGTGGAATGCTAAGAGTAAAAGCAGAATAAAAGATGGGCTCATTACAAGAGTTGGAAATTTTAAATTTTCAATCTTTGAATCTGCTAACGCCTGAGACTTTGGACCTCAACAACAGCCAATGCTGCAGTTTGTTGTATATACTGAAAAGTGATTTGTGCAAACCCTATACCACTTAAACTACTGTATTACCAGTTTCGGCATGAGAACCCAAAACCATTAAGTACTCGATGCTGTAAGAGAGTGTTTTTGAATCAGAGGAATTTAATATCATGTTGCTTGTGAATACCTAGTGAGTTTTTAAGTTGAACTTTGCAAAGTATTTAGTAATAGTTATATTTGTATTTTCTCATACTTACTATTTAAAAATATTATATTTTTTCATACTATTTTAATTTTTAGCTTTATAATTTTTATAAAGTTAAAAATTAAAATAGATCGTAAAGGAGCAAAAATTGTATTTATATTTTTTTCATACTTGCAAAAAGCTAAAAATTAAAATAGATTGGCATTAAAAATATGTAAGCTCAAAAGCTTTCAAATTACCGCCACCCTGTTCTGACAAAATTTTTATTGTCAAAGGTATGCATTGAAATTTAATTATATTTCTAACTAAATCAATTATTTGAACAACATTAAAAAGTGCCTTAGGGCAAACTTAGTGGATTTAATGTTTAAATTGGGTAAAATACCTTTATTTTTTAACACTTGATTGTAAAGTTTATTTTTACTTATACATTTTAAGGACGTAATATATTTTATAAATGATTTGCTTGACAGCCTTTAAAAATACAAGAATTACCTGGCTATCGATTACCAATTTGTTGCTATTAATGTTTAAGACTTCATGTGTTGAACAGGAATATAACTTGCCACCAGCAAGAAAGAGTAAAGCATCTATAGTGGTAACCCATGAGGTAATACAATGTGAATTGAAAGCCTCTTTGGAGTTGTCAACACATACCATGTCATGTTGTTGTCCTTATAAAAGTTGAACCCCTTCCTTTCTCATAATGCTTGAAGTAGAACTTCATATCAGAAATTACAAAAAATTATTCATTAACATAATAAATATTCTAAACAATTTTCAAATGAAACTGAGTTTTTAATTGTTTGTATTGAAATGAAATTAATTGAACCACAGTTACATAACCTTGAAAAGATCTTTAGGATTTTTGTATATTATCAACACCAAGGATCTACCTCAAGCATTATAATCTGGTTCTTGCAACCTAACTATCCACAGCACTGTATTTGAAGTTGCTCCATATTTAGTCCTACCACAGATAATATAAGTATGTTGTGACTTATTCAGATATCGATTTCATATAATTACAGTAATTCCTTGCTACTTCCCGGTTCAGCTTCCATGACTTCAGCACTTTGCAAGGTAAAAGATTCTTATGGAAATTAAAAAAAAGATAAATGAATAATAAGCAACTAAACTACATAATATAAATCTTTCAGACCTGGCCCAGTGAGGTCCTTCTGCAAGCATTAATGTGATAACGGTTGCCACGATTATCTGTTTTTCCTGTTACAGTTTGAAATGTAAACATGCTAAGCTCTTGTTGACCAGCTTTATCATGCTTCTTAAATTCTTTGACCAGATTGTTTTTCGAATTAAAAAAAAAAGTAAAATGCTTTGTGAATATTATATTAAAATAATATATATATTGTATATACATTATAATATAATATATAATGTATTATATTATATATATTATATTAATATATATAATATATAATATTATAATATAATATATATAATATATTATATTATATATATTATATTAATATATTTAATATTATAATATAATATATATAATATATTATATATATTATATTAATATATATAATATTAGGCCTATAATATAATATATATATTATATTATAATATTAAAATTTTAATAGATTCGAGTTTATTAGTTTCTACTTTGCGAGTATTCAGTTTAACTGAAAATTTAAACTGAAAGTTAAATTGTCAGTTAAACTCGCAGTTAAACTGCTGAGACAGTTTAACTGTGAAACATGAGGGATTGCTGTGCACTGTAACATGTTGAGAGTGCTACTCTATAGAGTTATTACAAATTGTAAAAATTATTGCAAATTAACTAGCACTATCAGGATAACTAGCACTATCAGGATACCACTGACTTCCTCCACATTTAGAAACTATGTGATTTAGTAACTTAGAACAAGTGGAGTTTCGAAAATAGTGAATAATTAAAAAGTTTTGTAAAAATAATTACAATTTTTTTTGATGATCCTCTGATGATTGAATGATTGCCGTAATATCATGAAGATAGTTTAATTGATGCATGCATTTTCCTACCAACAAAATTTATGTGTTTTGCAAAAACACGACCTCAAGCATTATTTAAATATTACTCGACTATGAATAAATTTAAATGTCATTGTCAGACTTTATTTTCAGATAATTTTTGTGCTAATTAAACAATTATTATACAACATGTATTTTTATTTATGTGCTCAAAAGTTCAGCATCGTTGGTGTGATAGCCTGAGCACCCAAGTTTGATCTGATATTATTCTAAAAAAGATCTTATTATCTCTCTAAGTACCATGTTCTGTGAAGACATAGGCAATCACGGTTTATCTGCCCTTCCTATAACAATGACCATTTTTGGCAGGTTTCAATAGTGGTGTACCATAGCATTCTACTGAGTGTTTTGTTGAGACACTATCTCTAACTAGCTGGCCGTTACCTCAGATGAGCTTCTCCGCCCTTTGTCAGGTTTTGTTTTAAGGTTTGCAAGGTTGTTAACCTACCCCCTCATTTACGCCGAAATGCAGATCGGGAGCTGGTTTAATCGCCAATGACCAAATTTTTATGAAATAATTTTATGACGACTATTTATGTCAGTCAAGTTTAAATACTGCTAAAAGATCTAGCTGAGTGCATCTTCATGTCTTCTGTAGCTGATAATGACCAAGAAAGTGCAGGCTGCTTACCCACTCACCCATCACTACCAGGATGAGGAGTACATAAACGTAACAAAGGCAGAAAGAGATGCCGCGATGGTTCACATGGATGATAACCCTACTGCTGATGACCCTGCTGCCAGCAGCAATATTCCATTTGGAAGCAGTGCAAGTTTAGCTTCTACTGTGCCATCAGTAAGTTTATAATAATTGTATGTGCGTGTGTATATGTACATGTATACGCATGTGTATACTAAAGTATATACATGTACATGTATACTAATAAATTATTTAAAAGTATTGCTTTTAAATAATTTATTAGTATATAGCTGCTCCAATATATTGTTGAGCGCTCTAATTTTAGTAATACTAGTTCATAATTCTTAGGAATTTATAGTTTACATTTACATGTATGTGTACACATATGTGTACAAATACATGTACATATACTTGTACACGTATGGGTGTGTGCGTGCGTGTGTGTGTGTGTATAATATGTATATGCATATGTTAACCCATCTTGCATATTTTTATGCATGTGTATAAAGATATATACATGCATGTAAGAGTAGATGTATGTACATCTATGCATGTATATCTAAAAGTAAATATAATTATACATGCACACGTAAGAATATGTACAGTATATATGTCTTTGTATTTATATACAGTCAAACATGCTTATTAAATACACACTTGAATAAAGTTTTAACCTTTCACTAAATTTAGTTTGTTTTTCGCTTTTTGCCTCGCTTTCCCATTCACTTTTAGTCAGACTTTTTGAAATATTTTTGATCCGATGGAAAAAAACGAGCGATTTTGTTTTTAAAAGCTGCCTTTCACTTACTCGACCACTAACAGCCGCATTGATAATTGTCTTATACACTAATTTATCAAAGTTCTCTAACATCTCAAAGCAAAAATTTGTTCGAGAGTTTCCTATCATGTAAATTTTTTCATATATTGGAAAGCTCATTATATTTTGTCAAGGTTTGACTGTATTCGGATTGATTTAAAAAAAAAATTACGGAAATTTATCAAAATCTTTACTATAATAAGAGCCGTGTCTGTCCACGTGAACATGGTTTAAGGTTGGAAAAAAGATGACATCAAAAGGCATTTGAACTCGTGTACATAAAAACAAAATTATGAAAGCTTTAATACTAAGTGTTGGACATATTTTAGGCTACAAAAGTCTACATGTAATTTTAATTCAAGAGTTAGTATTTAACAACCTTCACAGGTAATATAAAGTGCAATTCTTTTCAACATTGCACTTTACTGTGACTATAAACTTTCCCAAAAAAAAAAAAGTAATTATATATACTAGTTTCCTGGCAGTCTGGTGTGCTGTGAGAGATTATCAGGTGGGCCAATAAAATGCAAACATCATTATCTTCAAAACTATCCAAATTCCTGGTAGGTTGTTAATTGATGCAGATGCCGACAGTCCTGAGTTCGAGTCCCATTTGATGCAATATCTTTTCCATTATTGAACTGTGGCTTGTCGCAGATGGACAGACAGAGCTTTTATAATAGTAAAGATTTTTGGACAGCGTATATTACAATTTATCCCTCTAATAGACAGAGAGAAACATGTATGTAATCATATATGCAATATCCCTTTAGATAACACCCAAAGCAGAAGTGAAACCAACAGATAAGCCTGCTGTCCCACCATTGCCTTTAGCTGATGCTGATGAAGCAGCTACAGAAACTAGAAGTTCAGCTGATGTAGGAGAAACTGGTGAAACTGGACCTAGGCCATCTGAGCCAGCATTGGACGAGGAACCAACTTCTGAACAATAAGATTACCTTCAACTGTTATTAATAAATTCACGTTTGAGTTTATTTATAAATTTTGACATTATTTTTATTTAATAATTTTTTAGTTTTTGACATTTTCGGCTACTTCAAAAACAAAAAAACTGAAGCTGTCAACCCCATAATATTTTGTATATTGTCTGAAATGTTTACAATTTAATAACTTGCTAAATAATAGTCCACTTGTTTCACTTGATTACTGAGCTCAAATTTTTTTTTAAATTTTTCATTTGGTCCACAGAATGCCTCAACCTGTACAACAACCTTTAAAACATGTAAGTTTTAGCCTAAAGGTGTAAATTAGCATATGACCAAAAACAAACCTTAAACTCAAAATAACTCAAGAAATAGAGATTTTAGAAAATGTTTTGTATAACTAAATGTAACAGAAATATTTTACTCATTTGGTCTTGCTCTTAAATCGATGTACTTTATTTTCAACATATTGCCTTGCAAAAACCTGTCCAGTTTGTTTGATTAATAAATGTTAGTTTTGGTAACCCATTCATACCCCATCAGGTCAACTTAATCACTTTTGTGCTGACCGCACCCAAAAAGGCGTTCTCAGTTGAAATTTATTTGAAATTTCCACACGAAAACTTTGAAAAAGCTCAACTGAACTGAGTTCTGCAACTACTGAAAACATGAAAAATGCTTTGGCAGGTTCCTGTAGAGTTGGTTTCTTATTGAGCACAGAAGTGGATGGTGATATGCATCCTTGAGTTTATGGTTTCGATTTGTTGATTGAACCTGAGTTTGCTTACTTCCTTGCAGTGAGAAAGCGTAGATAGGCTTGATCAAGTTGCGTACCCACTCTTGCAATGTGCAATGAATCGACAGTAAAATTACTTTCAAAGTTAGATCATGGAAATAGTGTTGACATTGTTTTTGTTCATAATAAGGCACAGATATATATTCTTTAAATTTACCTCCGTAGAAAGCTAATTTGTGAGAGCTTCTTCAAAACTTTTTTATAGTCTCACAGAAAAAACTTGTCTTCTCTTAACAACCAAAACAATGTTCTATTGTTTTTGGCTAAACAAAGGATAATTCTGAGGTGTCAACAAACAGCAAATCCATGCCAAAATGTAGCAAATTTTGAAGGAGAAAACTTACCTGATAACTTTACAACTGAACTATTTGATGCAATTAAAATTCTTTAAAATGGGTGTTTTTAACCTGGGTTCAATCGAACTCCAAGGGTTTGGTGAGGCGGTTGCAGCGATTCAGTAGAGGTCTCTCTGAGGCAACAGCAGGTTACACTGATAGACAAGGTTATGTCTTTATGGTAAGCTATGTAAATTGTTGTGAGCCCATGCCTCGCATTGATATACTTGAATATACATTGAATATTAATATATACTAATATATATTATATTAATATTATATTATTATAATATATTAAAATATTATATTAATATATATTAATATTATTTAATATATTAATATATATTTATATTAATATATGGCAGATGATATAAATAGAGCCAGAGAGTTCTTTCCAACATTACAGATTGCTCAGGGTGTGAACAGAGTTGAAAATATAACTTGCTTGTAATCTGTTTTTGTTAATTATTCAAAAGTTTTCTTTGTAAATAAAAATGTTGCTTAAATAATTTTATTTACTTTTTATAATTTCCCATTTACAACATTTTGAACTATTTGAAGTTTGCCCACTCTTTAACCTGTCATTTAGCGTGAGCAAGCAACTCCTTTGTTTAAACTTGTTTGCCTCCGTTGACCTTTCCTTTGACAAAAATATCTTTAAATATTGCGTATATTCCATGGACAGGTTTTAATATAGAGATAGCATTGATAGATAGGGGTGTTTAGATATTGATCTATCAAAACATCTATCTATAAATCATTTAAGCTCAAATACAAATTCTATTTACGACATTTATTTTCCAATAAAAAAAGTCTCTAATAGTCATATGGAGTTTAGTCTGAACTAGCAGTAAACCGGGTGATTTCTGAGGTTTATTTCATTGTCAATTAGAAAGCCTGTGGTAGATGTTTAAAAGACTTGTTCTTAGAAACCATACAAAGTTTTGAAACCCTATATTTTTAACATTTTTTTAGCAATAAAAAGTTTGATTTAGCTACTTTGTGTACAGAGGCAAGTATTTTGACTGCTTTAAATTATTATCTGAGATGTACATTGTAAGTGGCATCAAATCAAAGCGGCAGCTAGTACAGTAGATGCTTCTATAACGTATACCTCCTATAACGTAAATTCCAAATATCCTAAAAGATTTATAAGAAGTTTTTGCTTTCTACAACGTAAAAAGTTCCATACAACATAAAGTGTCAAATTGGGTGAGTTTTCAAGTTTGATTTTAATATCATTTTTTATTGTTGCATTTGCAGAAGAATAACCGTTGTGCGTATAGCGTTATGTATAACTTTTGTGACATTCTAGTTTGTTGTAATAGGACGTCAAGTGTGTCAACAAAAAGGGCAATAGGATATCTGCGCAATTGTTCGGACATACAAAGATGATTGATGGGTGCAGGTGATACAGTGTCAATCTACCAACCTGAATGTCATGAGTTGGAGTAATGCCAAAAGTTATCTTATATCCTAATCTTGACTCTCTATACACAGATAGACAATGGCCAGGTAAAACCGCTTTTTATAATATAAATATTTTTCCGTTTTGAATTATTGTATGTGTGCAAAATATTTGTTATTATTCTTAATTTGCTGAATACAATATTTTGTTTAGAAAAGTAAGAAACTCGTTGTAAATAAATGTTGGAAATGTTCAGTCCCCATCAACTGGTTGTAAAGTTATTGCAATCATGGTCTATAAAAATAGTGACACTGATCTTAAAAAGGAGAAAGGTTGTTGATGCAAACCAATAATTTGTCTGTTACGATTCAGCCCAAAAGTAAAAAAGTTAAATCAAGTTTCTTTTGCATGGTCAAAGGCAAGAGTTTAGAAAGATTTTGAAATAGATTAGGCAATTTACATGTATTTTATTGTTCTTATAACATACATTCCCTATAACGTAAATGGTCCTGGAATGGATTATTTACATTGTAGGGGCGTCAACTGTCTTTTGACACAGATACCAGAGTTCTATGGGTTTTATGGGGCGTCTACTGTATTCTTTTTTCTGTACTTTCTACACCCATTTTCTGGCACTTTATTGGTTCAATGGAACAAGTAAAAGAAATGAATTATGAACATATTAAGTCAGTTTAAGGATCATTGAAACTTAACTAACCATGTAATTTATAAACTCATGGGTCATTTTTGTCTCTCGAGATAATCAACTTACACAGTAGACCATCTGCAAGACTGTTAGCATATTGAAAAGGAGGAAAAATCAGCGCCAGAAAATCAAGATGGCTTCTCTCATAATTCTGGTATTAATATGTAAGTACTTACTCATGTACTTTTTGATGTTTTAGATTAAATCCTGAAAACATTGTAAGTAAAATATTTACTTAGTACAATGTTGTTCTCAGAGTGTCATGAAACTGCTCCTTAAAGGATTTGTTAGGGTTCTTTATTTTAATGTCAAAGTGAGTGAACTAAAATCTTCCACAACTTTCATTATTCAGAGCTATTTGTAATCATTGTAAGCCTTTTACAAATACATGTAGTTTATATTCGCGGATTCAAAAGTTGTCTTGGCTTTAACTAGTATGGTTCTATTAAGTGTCATTAAATTTACCATAATTTAAAATTAGCTTAAACAAGATATATGGTTTAAACAAAATGCTACTTTTGATTAAAACAATTGAACATGAAAGGGATGAGATGGAAACCAAAAAAATTGATTAGATAGATTAGAAAATTGGATTGTAGAAAAATATGTAAAATATGTATAAAATATAATTGTATATTTATAAAATTTTATTTTACATATAATAAAAATGTACTTTTTATAACATAAAATACAAAATAAAATATAAAGACTATGAAATAGTTTATAAAACAATAAGTTACACAACAGTAAAAAAAAAAGATATAATAAAACCATTAAATAAATATGCCAAAAAAGCAAATTAAAACCAAACATAAATTAAGCATTTCAAGATTATTTACATATATTCTGATTGTAATGGCCGTGTTGGTGATAGTTTGCTAAAAAGATCATGTTGCTTTCCACAGAGTGATTAATACTAAGGTATACTAACTACCCTTGATTCTTACAGCTCTGAATCTTGCGATGGCTTGGTATGAACCGAATTGCCAACATCACAAATGCAAATCAGATTGTCTCACCCGATACAGCTGCAATAATGGAAAATGTTCTGAACCGATATCTTGCGACTGCTCAGAATGTCCTTCTTGCAACAGTGATTCCAGATGTGCTGCCGACTGCATAAGGAGAGGTTTTATGAATGGACAATGCCCAAAGGGAAGCTTAAGCAATGACTGCGTCTGCATGAGAGACTGTAACGAAGATGACAGCTACTGCTCTTTCATGTGCAGAAGATTAGTAAAATGTTGGGAAGGTCACTGTAGCAAAGACAAATGTAAATGTTATGGGTGCTAGCTCAGCAAGTAACACGAATACTTGCATGGTTTTTTAAAGAAGGGCTAAAAAAATACTTGGACTTGTTTAGTTTTTGTTTCCTACATGTATTATTACCAAGGTATAAGATGCTGGGAGAATTTCAAACTTATAAATACAAACTGTGAAATAAATCTTTGTTTAAGATTATTACAATTTTTGGATCAAAAACTTTTGTACTTTTGTAATGTACTGATTTATACTGATGAATTTACTTTCTTCAAGAAGAAGTGATATAAGCTCTCTTTTGGCAGTTGATTTACATATACAAACTGAGGGCATGTATTAAATAGGCAGGGTAAGTGCTTGCAGGTGTGAAATTTACAACAAAAAAATTCCCGAATGAACTGTCTATGTGTTTGTGCATACAAACTGTGTTTTATGAAAAGATTGAAAAAATGGCTTTTGCGCTTATCCGACTATAGACGCTAAACTAAATAGACTTATCGACTATAGAATTAAGACTTTAGGCTAAAGACTATGAGCTATGAACTATAGGCAACGAACCATATACCATAGACTTGAGACAATAGACTCTAGACTATAAACTACGGTCTATAAACGATAGAGGTTATAGAATATAAGCTATGAATTATAGACTTTAGAATACAAATATGAAACAGTAGAAAATGAACTTTAGACAATAAGCAATATATTGTGTACGATAGACTATTAACTATATTTATTACTGCTATCAATAACTTTTGTAGTATTGTAATGCACTGGTATGCACTGCCGAATACCCTTTCATCAAGGAGGAGGATGTAAGCATTTTTGTGGAAATAAATTTGCCTATACAATATGAGGACATGTATTAACCAGGCGGGATAAGTGCTTGCAGGTGTGAAACCTGCAAGCAAAAATTTCTCAATTGAACTGTTTATGTGTTTGTACATGTAAACTGTATTTTATGAACAGATTAAAAATGCTTTGATGCTTGTCAGGCAATGATAGACTAGGAAAACTATAGACTATAAACTATAGACTAATGACTATAGAATATGCAGTAAATTTTATAAACTATATAACACAGAATTTAGACTGAAGGCTATGAGCAATGAACTATGAGTTATAGACTACAAACCATATACCATAGACTTAAGACAATGGACTACAGACCATAAACTAAAGTCTATAAACAATAGAAGCTACAGATTGCAAGCTATGAACTATAGACTCTAGACTACAAATACAAAACAGGAGAAAATAGACTTAAGACAATGAACAGTATGCTGTGTACAATAAACTATTGACTAAATTTCCAGAAAAGGCCGCTGATGGTGACAAAGAACCATTTAATCTTAAATGACTTTTGACAGATAGTAAAATGGCAGGTAGTAAAAGCTGTGGCTGTTAACTAAGACAGTTGTGTGGTATAGACATTACAGAACTATAAGCAGTTGAGAAAAAAAAACATCTTTTCATGACTGACCCGCAACTTCAAATTGGGGAGAAAATCACAACTTGATGCCATTTTGTGAAAACGTAATACTCAAAAGCAATATACAAACAAGATAGAATTTTGATTAGTAATTAAGAACCGTAGCTTGGGAAATAGAAATAACAAGTTAAAGATAAACTCACACCCTTAGAGCAATGCAAATAAAAATAATAATAATATAAAGCCAAAACATCAAGCTTCAATTTGACGTAATGTTTGTTTCTGTAATCCTGATCTAATGTTCTGTAATGTTTGATCTATGCAGTCCTGAGATATAATAGCTTGAATGATATCCTTTTTTGAATATCTCACCTGGAGCGCTCAGATTTCAAGCAGAAGTGCAATTATGATGTCTATTAATATTGCTGTCAATTACTAGTATTGTCTATTATTTAATTGTATTGCTCTAAGCAAGCAAAACGTCCTATCTGACAATTTTTTCAAAATTTCCTTTTTTGTGTTTATATGTAAGTTAGGTTGAGATCTAACACGTCTCAAAATTTTATATTTCTTTCTTCTTTTTTCTTTTTTTTCATACATATTTCTGAGACCACCAGAAATAGCACGTTTCACCATGTGCACAACATCCAATCCACCTTTACCACGCATAAAGTGGCAATCAAAAAGCCCTATCTGCATGAGCAGCATTAGGTAATCACATAGTATATAACAATGGAAAGCAAATCTGAAGCAGATATGTTTTGTTGTTTCTGAGGCAGCTTTTACACACTAGCACACTTCTAAGAGTTCAATCCTATTGCTATATTTTTTGTCATAATATATTTATTATGACCAGATGATCTCTAAGTGACATAAGTCTAGATTCCAACTTCTGACTCTGAGATTTGATGAGAAGTTTGTTTTAATTACATGTACATAGAAAGGTTTCGCTTTCTTGAAATACTGAAGTTATTTCACTCAATTTTTTGTTTTAAATTATTTCAATAAAAATGTTTGATCATATTAAAACCATTTATCTTACTTATTCTTTTCATTTCATAACATCAGAATTAAGTGAGATTTAGATTTTTGATCATCTCCTAACTTTTGAGCTGAAGGATGGTTATTAAAAGGCTTTAATCCTTGTGTTGGCTGGATTAGTAATAAGAAGTCCAACCTTTATCCTTTTGCTGACTGGATTAATAATCAGGATTGAAACTTGTAATCCCTTAATAATCCAGTCATACACCCTATCTGTGTGATAGGGCGTTTTGATTGCCTAGCTTCCAGCATAGTAAAGTGTCATTTTAGGCAATGCAAAACGGCCTAAGCAAAATAACCTTTTTGATTTTGAATGTTTACAAACAAATTCCTCTGGTAAAGATTGTTGGATATCTAACCATTATAAATCAGAAATAATCAAAATACTGCTAATACTGTTGCCGAGCTCAACTAAATCGGGTTTGTGCTTGTACTGAAGCAATTTACAACAATCAAGATTAGGCGTTTTGCATCCTCAGATAAAGTTTTGCAACTATAGTAGTTTCAAAAAGACCGGCAGAATAGAGATGTGTAACACTGCAACTTGAACACAATTTAGCTGAGAGAGCCAGTATAATGACAGAGACAGACAGCTGCGCAACTAGCGATGCCGTTCCGTCATATATTCTTTTGAGAGTTTTAACAACGATAAAGTTTTGCTGATATTAATGTAAAACACCCTAGCAGTCAGATTAACTGAAGCATCAAAAAAATTCCAAATAATAGAGAAAATACTTATACTTTTTAATAGAATTCTGTGCAAGCTAGTTTTGAATGAGTTCAGCTCTCTTCTCTGTTATCCTAGATAAATACTTACTTGACCTTGACCTCTGGGATAAAGTGGTGTAGTTACTGCTCAAAAGTGAGCAACAACCTACATATACAATTGAGGAATATCTTCTTCTCTGTTATTATAGTTTTTTTGGCATCATCACGAAGTTGTTGCCTTTCGGTGTCTCATAAGATGGCATACTTACTGAGCATATCGAACAGGCATTCTACATTATTTGTGTGTTGACATGTGCTTTCAGCAATGCAGTTGCTGTTCCTGATTAAACTAAAAATAGTTTTTGTTAGTAATTTGATATACTGTTTTTTTGTATTTTTTTAAAGAATATTTTTATGTCTGGGTTACATGTACTCTTAGAGATATTTAGAGTTTTAGATAGCCAAAGTGTAGTAAACAGTCACCTTGGGTTAGATGTCAGATATTTTTGGACTGTTGCCATTTATTAATTTTCAAAACTAATGCTTTTTCTCAGTTTTTGACCTGGTAAAATTTTTTGCTTCACTAAATCTTTCCTCTGCTACAGCTATGATTGGATACTTAGATATTTCAAGTAATTCCAAGTTAATGGATGGTAGTCATAAATGCTGTATAGCAATTTTGTTGAAGACCTACATGTACATGCCTGAAGTAAGCTATCTGATTGAAAGTAAATGCAATGCTTTGCAACGCTGAGTTAATGGCTACTAGTAGATATACTACAATAACTTTGAATTTTTGCCATCTATTGGTCATTGAACCAGATGGAATTGAAATTCCGCAGATCCCAAAGGCAAATCATCAACTCATTAAATGTACATTGCGTTGCTAATAGAAAGCATTAATTTATAGAACCCTCGTGCCATGAGTCATTGAGTACTGCGGCCATCTGTTTTCTTAAGCTTTTTTTTGAACAGTCGCTTGATATCTGTTTCAAGATTCAGTGAGTTTGAAGGTTTTTTAGAAAGAGAAGGGCATTGCTTGACAAATATTATTTGCTTCCCCATTCATTTGCAGGTAAAATTTATTTTGCTACATTTTGCTATAACATATGCTTTAATTAACGATAAACTTCCGCAAAATTTTAATAAATTTTATCAGACTGTAAGAATATTTTTTTGATCATTTGCGATTGTTTTAGATATTTGTGATGATATGGTTGCCAGGGTGTTCTAAGAATAAAATCGACAAAAGTTGATCACCGCTAAAATGCTCAAACCAAAAAAGTGTGATTATGACGTTTATAGTTTCAAACATGAGGACAGTAAGGAGACGCATACCGCTAAAACTTAAATGCATTAGCTGATATCAACTATAGCAAGGTTAGTGACTCGTGACGCCATTTTGCTCTTAGTTTTCTACCGAGCATTTTAATCCCGATCAAATTTGTCAATTCTAATCTTGAAACATCCTGGTAGGCAGATCACCTCAAACATCCAAAACAATTGCGAATAATAAAAAAATTCTCACAATTTTTGATAAAATCTACTAAAACGTTGTATAGGTTTATCTTTGATTTATTTTTATGTGTTACCTTGTAATATTTTACTACGCAAACTCAAAGGCTATCAATTTTAAGACATTGATATAGCAAAAATGTTTTGATTTGCTTTGAAAATGAATTTTTTTACTCGATTTACCTATTAAGGTTGTGTATTCTTGTCAGTTAGGCACGCTGTTTTTACTTATGTTTCACTCCATTAAAGAGTGTATATAATTGTAGCTTTTTAGCCTCTGTAGATATTTATGTTGCAGATATTGATACGCAGTGACAGGACACGACTGAAATGAAGGCTGGCTCATTTCTAGCTACGTTTTTGCTGGCCTTATTTTTAATGAGTAAGTAAAAAATATGACCCAAAATTTTGGGTCATATTTGAAAAAATTGTAAAAGATAATTTTTTCAATTTACAGTCCTTATTAAATCTTTATTCATTTCATACCGACAGAAAATAGTTTGAAAGAGAATGGCTGCATGTTTGTTAATGCTGCAGGGTGACCACTTATAACCACCACAATAACCTTTCACGACATAGACTTAGATCTTTTGTATAATTTCGGTTGGTTATGAGGCTAAACAGCTTTTAAGTCACCTAAATTCTGTTTAACTTAAATTACGTAGCTAAAAAGTTGTTTTGAAAAGGTAGCCTCTTGCATTTAAAAGATTTTTAATGAAATCAAACAAAATGTTGAAAATTTCACATATTATATCATTTGTTGACAGAGTAGCATTATTTACTTGTTTTTTAATAATAATGAATTTCAGGTTATTTTTTTAATCAGTTATATTGTTTGATTTTTTATAACTTAATATGATTCATCGTTTATCCTTTATAACATTTTACTAATTTTGTAAATTTTAAATGCTACCACACGTTTCAGTGAGTTTATTAAATCAAAATCTAGCTTTACGTTGTTTTAAAAAAACTTGTCTGATATTTTTTAGCAAAAAATTTTAAACCATTTGAAAGCTTCTTCAAATTCTGGCAGATTATAATTTTTTTTGTTGCTACCAGACGTTCAGCAATGCTTTCCTTGAAAGCTAGTGTAGGCTATAATAGCATTATGTTTGTATTAATCATACGGTAGACTGATGATCGCCTTTGATAAAAGTGTTCATATCCATCCGCATTTCCAACCATCACAAAACGTATACTGTCATACCTTTAGATAAGAGTGCCTCAACATGCGAGAAAGTTGAGATATGAGCTGACTTTCTAGCAAGTTTCTGCCTTGAGATATGAGTAATCTTTGAGATACAAGCATACAAAGTGGTTGTCGATAGCTACAATATGGTAGAGTATTGGAGAGGCTGCTTGTGAGAGTAGCATCGCCTGGTATTTTTTGTTAAATCATTTAAAAAAGTCTGATTAGAAAGTTGACTAAAAGTTATAGCGAACGAGAGGCAAAAGAAACTAATCGGAACTGGATATTAAGTAAGTTTAGTGAAAGATTAATACTTTGCTTCAAGTGTGTGTTCAGTAAGCTAAATTCATTGAAGTTAAACTCAAAGTTTTTATTGCGTAGGGTCAAAAAAGTTTAGTGTACTAAACGTGTTGCTCTCAAGTCTCTCAGGCTGCCGTTACCCACAATGTCTGTCTCGAAAGCAAAAACTACAATCGGTAGTGTACATGGGGATGTTAAACTTTATTGCAGATCATAACCACTAAATAGATACTTGTTACTTTTTTACTGTAAGTATTAATTATTACAATCAAAAATATTTTTTTATCGTAACGTCCTCTTTAGGCGGTTTTGCGCAATAAGGTAAATGATTAATTTTTATTTAGTTGTTTTATATAAAAAATAGTGTCTTGAGGTGCGAGGCAATTTACATACGAGCTCTTGCCACAATGCATTAGGCTCAAATGTTGAAGTATGACTGCATATAAGTGACTTGCTTGCCCCATTATAAAATTCTCCTTTTACAAAGCAGTCGCTGAACCAGTAAAATACTATTCTCTCATGCAACAAACATCATGAAGGGAAGAGTAGATCAAACAATCTGCAACAGCCGATCAACATCGTCGAAGTCGTGCACCTTACTGTTGCGGATACACAGTAAAACGTTGTCAAATTTGTCATCGGCAATGTTTCCGAACATATTTGCGTTACCTGGCCGATATCATCAATCTACAGTGTGCACAGTTGATGAGTGGCTGAAAAACAACACTTACACTTACACTTACACTTACACTTACACATTGCAATACTGTGTGAACTGCTTTTAAAAATGAGCTTGAACAAAATTATTTTAGTCGATTATGTCAGAAATATCAGAGTTTCTCAATTATTTGCAATGGTCTTTTATCTTTGAGGTCTAACTACCAAGATGTTTCAAGATTAAGATTAACAAAACCTGGTCCAGTTAAAATGTTCAGATCAAGCAAAAGTGTGATTATGATGTCTATAGTTGCAAAGAGACCGACAGAATAGAGGAACGTAACGCTTCAACTTGAATGCAATAGACGATATCAACCATGGCAATGAAAGCAAGTAGCATCATTTCACACAAATTTCTTTTGAGTACTTTTACTACGATCAAGTTTTGTCTTGAACCACTACTCATTAGTTTTTTTAGTTAGACTATAGTTTTGTATTCTCTGTTTGTTTGATTGTTTTTTGTACGCTGGTTTTTAGTTAATTTATTTGCTGTGATACCTTGTAGAAAACATGTAAAATATGACTATTGATTACCACAATAAAAATTGCTCATATATAAACACTCGCAGGGGAGGATCTAGGAAAAAACGTGTGTGGTGCAAAATTTTGTGTAATATATCTTGGGTGAGAGAGGGTGCGCGGAGCCACCCCAAGCCATAACAAGCCCTGCTAGGCTTTTTTGTTCCTTCCCTCCCAAAGCAAGTTCTCAGTGAAATGAAATGTAATTCATTCAATTCATAATGGATTTTAAATCTTTTTTTTGCCGTATATAGGGTGGTGCATTTGCACCATATGCACCACAATAGATCCGCCCCTGACTCGGGCTGTCAGATCACTGCAAACATCAAAAACAACCGGAAGTAGTAAAAATGCCAAAACTTACAGTTAAACTCTTCTAATATTTGGTGCAAGTTTATCATTAACCCTACTTGATATAAACAGTTCCAGTTGAATGTTGAATAGGTTTGGACATGTCTCAGGGTGAGATTGAAGGATACCTGTACTGCAGAAGAAACACTTGCGAAGCGGCTTGCACTGGCAAATTTCGTTGCCATAGCGGAAGTTGTGGAAGGTTTCAGAGGTGCGAATGCTTTCTATGCCCGACCTGTAACAATTATTCATGCAACGAAAGTTGCCGCAAGCAAGGATTTATAAGTGGACGATGCCCAAGAGGTGCTGGAACTACTAGAGATTGTGTGTGCATGAGAGGGTGCGATAAAGACTACTATTGCTACTTTGAATGTAAATATAGAGCAAACTGTCACAAAGGTAGTTGCATTAATGGAAAATGCCAATGTCATTTTTGTTAGCAAATTATAGTACACATCTTCTAGCGCAGATGTACCATATATGAGACTATTGCTTAGTTGTAGACTTCAAGATCTGTAGCAACTAGATAGAATTTCTGAATTTAAATGAAACTAATATATGCATATACATTGTACTTAAAAAGTGTATGAACAGACTTATTCGTTCACACAACAGAACTAAAGAGTTTTTCTACGACAATTTTTCTACTTTCTACCTTTTGGGTAGTGTGAAAATGATTTATGTCTACAAATATTCAAATTTATAAATAAACAGCTTCATATAAGTTAAACTAAATGTTGTATGTATGAAATAAAATTAATTTTCTGTGCAAAAACCTTTTTATTACTCGAGCAATGCCAGATATTCACCTAGTTTTAACATAAAATCCAAAATTTAGTAAAAGATCTAAGCACTGTCATACATCTAAAAACAAAACGAACCATCTTCAAATTACTGTTACCTATATATATATACAATATAAACATTATTTATATGTATATTATATATATTATACATATAGTGCACAAATAATAAATATACATAAGTTATGCATATAAAATATATATATATATATATATATATATATATATATATATATATATATATATATATATATATATATATATATATGTATATATAAGTCTTGTCAGTCTATAATTATTGTTCAGTGTTTGTCTGTCTTCTGTTGTTTGTGTGTCTAGTTACAGTAATTAAAATCTTTCAGCAATAACTAAGCATCACACTGGAATTAAACTTGCAATCACTAATTTTGCTAACTCGCAACCTAATCACTACGCTATGTTGTCCTTGCTAAACTATGGAGCAACTGTGCATATACTTATACAGCGCTTGCGAAAATACTATTATTCACTACTATGATTGTGTGAGAGATCATGATGTGTAATGTAAAAACTTGCTTCACGGCTCTTATTATAGTAAAGGTTTAAACTAGCTTTCGTTATTAGTTACTGGCTACTAGTTACTGGTTTAAGTGGCTCAAATTCATTGGATAATTCTGTTAATACCCAAGCAATGCCAAGCATTCATCTTATTTGATAAAAAGAGAAAAACCTGACTGCCAGTTTGAGCACAAAACTAGAATTGAAAAAAACTAATTGTATAATGCTGCCGAATGCTAGATAAAATATCTTATTGCAAAAAATACTTTATAAAAAGTAAAACTCTAACATAAACCGAAATATACTATCTAAAAAAAAGGTAAGCATATAGGTAATATTTTTATTATGATAGTCTCAAGGTTTTAGAGCCTTTAATTAAACTTGACTGCAGGTACACTTCAACCTGCAATTTTACATAAAAATTGTTTATTTCCATAATCTTCACATTTTATTCCATCATAAACTCTACAACATAATTGCATCAATGACGCTAATTATACATAATAAAAATGTCAAAAAATCGTCAATATATCATGGACTAATTACCAATTTTTAAAACTTTCATTTTTTATGTAAATAAGATGTTATATGGTGGCATAATAAAAATTGAGAAAGTTTGCAAAACTTTGAGAAATTCTTTAAATTCTACGTAAGAATCTCAAAATAAAAACTCTTACCTATATGTATGCAACTATGAAAAAGAACGTTGCTGAATCCTCTTTGATAGCAAGTAGGTGTTTTCAAAAAATATATTTTATGTCTCTATTGTACATAACCAGCAGACCCGTGTGCAGCTATTTATTAAAAAGTACATGTAAACAACTTAGTAAAGCATGTCAAAGGATATAGGCTTGGTTCACTGATTAATATATGCGCCAACAAAATCTCAAAAGATATCTTATCACATAGTATACACTCTCAACACATCGTATAAACTCTCATCACATAGTATACACTCTCATCACATAGTATACCCTCTCATCACATAGTATACACTCTGATCACATTGTATACACTCTCATCACATAGTATACACTCCCATCACATAGTATACACTCTCATCACGCAGCATACACTCTCATCACATAGTATCTACTCCCATCACATAGTATACACTCTCATCACATAGTATACACTCTCATCACATTTTATACACTCTCATCACATAGTATACACTCCCATTACGTAGTATACACTCTCATCACACTGCATACACTCTCATCACATAGTATCCACTCCCATTACATAGTATACACTCTCATCACATAGTATACACTCTCATCACATGGTATACACTCTGATCACATAGTATACACTCTCTGGCCTTAGAAAAAACATTTGTTCTAAATTTTTTTTGTGAGAGGAGTGCTAATGCATATATTAATTGTATGATGATAATCAAAACTACTTGTAGTATAGAAAAAAGAAGTGCTTTATAGTGATGAATGTACGACACTTTATATGAATGACTGCTGACAGCAACTCTCTCCTCGTTTTTGTCTCCGCCTTCGTCTCCGTCTTTGCCTCTGTCTCTGTCTCCATCTCCGCCTTCCTCTTCGCCTCCGCCTTCCTCTCTGCCTGCGCCTCCGTCTTTGCCTCTTCCCTGTCTTCGCCTCTGTCTCTGCCTCTGTCTCCGCCTCAGCCTCCGTTTCTGCCTCCACCTCCGCCTCAGCCTCAGCCTCAGCCTCCGCTTTTGTCTTTGCCTCTCTCTCTCCGCCTCTCTGTCGCGTTCTCTCTCTCTTTTTCTCTCTCAGTCTTTTTCTCCCTCTCTCAGTCTTATTTTCTCTCTTTTCTCTCTCTCTCTTTCACCTTCTTTCCCTCTCCCTCTCTCTCCCTCTCTCTCTCTCTCTCCTTCTCTCTCTCTCTCCCTCCCTCCTTCCCTCCCCCTCCCTCCCTCCCTCCCTCCCTCCCTCCCTCTCTCTCTCTCTCTCTCTCTCTCTCTCTCTCCCCCCTCTCTCTCTCACCCTCTCTCTCTCTCCCTCTCTCTCTCTCCCTCTCTCTCTCTTCTTCTTTCCCTCTCTCTCCCTCTATGTCTTTCCTTCTCTCTCTCTTTCTATCTCTATCTTTTTCTCTTTTTTTCTCTCTCTCCCTCTCTCTCTCCCTCTCTCTCTCCTTCTTTCCCTCTCTCTCTCCCTCTATGTCTTTCTTTCTCTCTCTCTTTCTATCTCTATCTTTCTCTCTCTTTCTCTCTCTCTCAGTCTTTTTCTCCCTCTCTCTCTCCTTCTTTCCCTCTCTCTCTCCCTTTATGTCTTTCTTTCTCTCTCTCTTTCTATCTCTATCTTTCTGACTTTTTCTCTCTTTCTCTCTCTCTCTCTCTCTCTCTCTCTCTTTTTTCCTCTCTTATTCTTTCTCTCAGTCGGTCATTTTGACCATGGCTGTCAAATAATTTAAGCTTGATCACTGACTTCCATTCAGCTGTGTTTTTTTGCAACATCTTGCCATCTGTTTGAGTCTAGTTCCCTCAATATCATGTTACACTTCACTACATTTCAGTATTTTAGTCTTGTTCGACCCTGATGTTTATTTTCTTTTGTAGAGTCAAAAATATAATAATTGCAATAGCATGATAACTGTAATAATATAATATTACTGTGTATGCCTTGCGTTGTATTAGCGTGTAGTGACAGCACCAAAAATTCTTTATAACAAACAGTAAATCTAATCATATTTCTGATTTTGAGAGCAGATGTAATTTTACTTTTTTTGCGGTTACCAGGTAAGCCTGGTGCTACACCAGCTGGAAGCCTTTAGCCAAGCCAACCATTGATTAAAATAGTACACCACACTACTCACTAATAACTTTTAAATGTGAGCAACTTTTTTGTAAAATTGAAGTTTGTGGGCTGATTTGCCGTAGATTGCTTTCTACCGCAATAAAGTGGCACCACAAAATTTTCTTTTTGTTCAGATTTTTATTGCCATTAATTTTTTTCTTGTGATCATTGCCATACAAGCATGCAATTAGTAAAAAAACTGACATAGAAACAAAACAAACTAGCAAACCCTGTAACACAAACATCAGCTAATGCTACAATTTCATTCACAACTATGATAGCAGACCAATATACTGTCTTGAAACATTTTGTTTTCATTTAGATTATAAATAGTTATGACCACTGAAGAGAGGGTTGTGTCAGGGTTTGAAGCAATAGATGACCAAAAGTCAAAAGAAATAATAAATTGTGGGATCACCTAATACCACAACTGCTGCAAAACATTGCAGCAAGCACTGTGATGCATCAATAAGCAGACATGAAATATATGGCAATTGCTATGCTGCTGGAAATATCAAGCATGGGAGTTGTCCAACTATCACAGCTGATGCAATGTGAATATATGGGACATCAGTTCGATTGGGAGCTGTCCAACCATCACAGCTGATGCAATGTGAATATATGGGACATCAGTTCGATTGGGAGTTGTCCAACCATCACAGCTGATGCAATGTAAATATATGGGACATCAGTTCGATTGGGAGTTGTCTGATCATTATAATGAAAAGCTTAATGAATGAAAAACAGCATGAAATTGTTACTAAATCACGATTATTATTGATCAACACCACTTAATATGAAAGAGACTAACTAGTTACAACAATTATTAATGGATATTCAGCGAAGCAAACAACTCTACAGAGTATCAGGCAAAAATGGAGGTATATCGCCAATATTACAGGAGCCAGCCAAATTTATGACTTGTTGGAGCGAAGAAGCAGCCGGCCTGCACCAGATCAGTAACCAGCCATCAGTGAAAGAACCATTTACAACACTTTATTTAGTATATTTAGTTATAGCTTATAACATCATTATAGTCTAGAAAATGTTGTATTGTAGAGCAGTAGAAAAATATAGCATAATTATTCATTAACTCAGATATTGTATTTTATGAGAAAATATTGATGAAATGGTTGTAAAAAGAATGGCATAATATGATAATAGTTTCTCTTGCTTCATATAAATTAGCTAGCTAGTAGCGTCTTAGAACGAGGATTACTGTAAAATTAATTTTATAATGCTGCCATTGTTAGTTTTTGAGTTATGGCCAGTTTTGTACAATTTGTTACCGGACTTAGAATATTTTTCACTTCTCATTCACTTGTCGTCATGGAATCCCAACCACAGTAAGGAATTTTAGCTCACTGTAAGGAATCTGAAATAGAAATTACACAAAAGCTTACGCAAAGACCGCAAGTAAAACACAACCAACCAATGACATTCGACAATGGCTCAAGGACAAGTGTAAAAGAGGGGCAAAATCAAGGGAAGAGCAGGAGAAGCTGGCAGCGAGCCAAGCAGGAGCAGGAGAAGCTGGCAGTGAGCCAGACGGCAAAGGGGAGCCACGAAGAAGAGCCAAGATAGGAGGATTAACATAAGCTCAAGATAGCCAAGGAGCCAGCAGCAACCAGCTCGCCGAGGATAGACCCAACAAACACGATTCACTCAAAAGGAGGTGGCAAGCCAGGAAGCCATAAAGCCCTGAGAGAAGAGAGCTAAGAGAAGAGAGCCGCCCCTGTTTACAGTAAGAGCTACTACTACACGCCTAACAGATACGTACTCATTTAACCTAGTAAGGCCATAACAAATAGGGCTAAGTATAAAAGCATATTGTTATTTTTGCTTGAGCTAGTAAGCCTTGACAGAATAATTGTTATTTTGACCTTTGGAGAAAAATAGAGTTCACAGACGCTTAGAAACAAACCACTGGCGTGTTATTGTCAATTATAAGATAATTACCTGCAAAGAGTTGCCCACAAGAGATAGTAGGCCTCATAATCTCAATAATACTTGATACTTGGGCTCATCGATACAGCAACGCCTTACTATCAAAACAAATTGCAAGGATAACTATAATAGTGCCCATCTCTTTTGATTGAGTTGCTATTTCAATTTTGCTTTATAGCAACGGTCTGATTTTTGTGGGGCAGAAGTGCCACTTTGTCTGCGGTCAAAATTTGTCTTGGGAGAAATTGAACTCAAGGTCCAGAGGCTAACCATTACACATAGAACCATAAAACCATAAAACCATAGAACCATTGTAGTATTTTACTCAAAGGAAACTCACAAAAGCAGTAAATTTCATATTATTATTTAAATATCAAATTATCATTATTAGCCTACTTTTTATATTCATTATTATAATAAATTTAAAATAAATATAATAAATTAAATTAGTTAAAATTTCTCCCTTGACAGTTGCAACACAACAGTTTCAGTTTCAATTTAGTTTACAGTTTCAGTTTCCAAGCAATACAGAACAGATTATACAATGATTTTAAAATGCTAGGTTTAAACACCTTTTTCAATAAAAGTTTTTCTAAATGTTGTTTTAGTTGCCTTTGACTACAATAAGCCAATTTAAAATAAATTATTTAAATAACAAAATCTAAACTTTGAAAAAGTTTATTCCTTTTGTTAGCTATTTTAAGTGCTAGAACAATTATTGTGTGTAATATAGTACATAAATCATAAATGGTGAGTTCTTCCTCAATAAATATGTTAACTGCTTGCATGATGGTTTTACTAGGTAAGAAATATAGTTGTCTTTTCTATTCTTCAAACATGCCTCTGAAACAAAAAAAACTATTCATATTGCTAGTGTACAACTAGACATACAACACGGAAGACCTTAGAAGACCGTTGACCTTGGCGCCATTAGTAGAGCAGCTTTCTGAGAGTAAAATCAGTTTGTCCTTAAAGAAACACAAAATAGAGCAACAGCAGCAATTCTTTAAAGCTCAGAACATCCAACAGCATTGATAAAATGGTTATTTATAGTGCGATTTGGTCTCTTTCTAGTATGGTGTTAAATTTTTTTGCAGATTTGAATTTTAAAAACTGATTCATTTTTACAGTTTATAGCATCATTGCAGATTCAAGGAAGCTTATTTGAACAACGTTAGCATGAAAATAAACAGATCAAATTGTATTTACCTAATGAATAGGAAACATTGATGCAGCAAAAAAATGCCAACAGACCCTTTCTATAAGTTGAGTTTTTGAGTTAATACATTTTTGTAGTATTTGTAGTAGACTTACAACATACAGTACTTTGATAACATAAAAAAGTAGTTAAATTCAGCTGAAATAGACTACCAACAGCTGCTACATGTGAAGTCAAATGTTGAGAAATATTGCATGCAGCAGATATACTGCAATTACTTTAGCAAGCATTTATTGTTAGTACCAAATTTGATGACTATGTTGAACAATAATTGAATAATGCGCAAAACTATTTTAATTGTCCATCAATTCAAATAGATAATAACTGCAGTTTTATTTTACCTGCAAAATAAATGCCAAAAGTTTACAAGATAAGTTTATGAATATGGTCAACAAGCCAGACACTGGCAGCGGCCATTGTTACAAACACCACCTTTACACATTATCCTAAATCTACATTTGAGTTTGCAGTAGGTGTCTCTGGTACAATCATCCATACAAACGCAGTCTTCATAAAATCCATTGCGGGGACATTGCCCGTAATCATAGCCAACTGTTTTACAGAAACTCGTGCAGTGTTCGTCGCTCTTACACGTGTGACAGTCGTAGCATTGACACCTTGAGGCCATTATGCATCGACCGTTGTCACATCCTTTGAGTTGCTTGCAATCAGCTCGACACTTTTCCACATGACACACTGGTATTGTCTGCTCATCGTAGCAGAAGACATCTGCAATAATAATGACGAAGACTCCAAAGTGATGAGCACTTTTGTTTTCAAGACAAATACTGATTTCTTCTTACAACTCGGGCAAACATTTTTGAAATGCAACATAATTTCTGACCTACAATGTCAAGAACTTCTCTAAATAATTTTAAACCAGTACATACATGTACATGTATGTACTGTTATGTATATACATGTACATGTATATACTGGTTTGATTAAATACCTTGATTCCACATTGGTAAAATAATATCAAACAATGATCCACATGTTTTATCTTTTTATATTAAATTTGTAAGTCAAAGAGAACAAGCATGAATAGCTATAACAATAATTTTTCTTTAATTAAAATAATAGCAATGTAATAACTAATAGAAATATTGAAGTATGATTATTTTATATCGCAATAATAATATATAATATAATAATAATATATCGTAATAATAAAAAATGAAGGAAACTAAAGCACGAAATCAAAAGAAGTTAATAATACAGTGTAAACAATAATATCTATGCCAACTAGACACATTCAAACAAATTTATTTTAGTGTTCAAGTAGTTTTGGTTAAATTTATATTTAATTTATATAAATTTATATATAGATATAAATTTATACTAAATTTATATCTTTATTGTAACCTTTTTATTAATTTTTTTTATAAAAAAAATGAATATTTTTATTACATAAAAAATATTTGTTGCTTTTCTTCAGCTTAAAAATGAGGAGACAAAAATATGTATTTCTTACTAAATATTATATGTTAATTCAAATTAGTTTTTATTTTTTAATTCACCAGCTGTAATCACGGTGTTGCCTGGAATTTAATTTATTTTGTTTTTAATCACATAACAAATAGGTAAAGGCTAAGGCGGCTGGTTTTTAAGAACACGACAGAATTTTGAAGCATATGTAGTATTCTTTTGCAATCTGATGCCACTTGAAGAGCATGTTTATCCAGAACTTCAGTAAAAGTGTAAAAACTGAAGAGTATTTACAGAAACTAACAAACAGAGATAACCACCATAAAAATGGAATCTGTTAATATATATTGGCAATTATTGATTCATAAAAAAGGGACGATAGCAAGTCGATTCAATAAAAATGGTTCGACATATAGTGTTAAAGTGATTTTTCCTGTTGAGAGAATGGCTATTAGGTAAAACATTGTTAAAAAAGCTAGTGGTAATGTTTTTAAAATAATTTGTATAATTATTATCTCATACTATGTTTCAGCTCTTATGTTACATAATATCATATTATGTAACATGATATGATATTATGTTACATATTATGTTTTAAATATCATGTTATGTAACATAACATGAAACAGATCTTATGTAACATAATATATCATATTGTGTTACATAAGAGCTGAAACCTCACAATTTTTATGTAAAAAAACTGGACACAACCTGTAAAAGATCTCAAAGTTTATAATTGTTGTAACAACCACTTAGCATGAGAAGAGCAAAACGATGCATAGATATCTTTCTCTATGTTTTTAGAACCTTATTCTAACATTTTATGCTTTGTGTTTGAAAAGGTGGGCAAAAAATCAAAGCTACTCTAAGTAGAAATTGCCTAGTTTATTCATTGCGCCTTCTCTAATTTCATCAAAATAAAGAAGTTGGTTTTTACTTTTATTACCAAGAAAATGTTTACGAAAGGCAAGCATAATGAATACTTACAAGAAAACAGCAATAATGCTCCAAGCGTGAACTTGACGATCTGGCAATGCATGACTGTTGATGCTCCCTTGTGGCAAACTGGCTGTAACATACAGTAGTTGAGTCAAATGTTGAGTTAAAGACTATTTGCCTGTCCTAACTGTTGAAGACTTAAAAACCTTTGCTACCAAAGTTGAATCAAAATTCTATCAAAGCTTTAGGATCAATCAAAAAGAGAGAAATTATTAAAACGCTTTTATTTAAAAATGGACCAATAAATATAGAGTTGTTAGTAAAATTTATTTTTTTCTTTTTTCTAGATAGATCATTAATATATAAACCATTATTTGTCAATATTGTAACTGAAAAAAAAGATTAAACAAAGTTAGTTCACAAAAAACCTTTGTATAAAACAAATTATTTTAATAGCAGTGTTTCATTTTGCATAATTGAAGTTTAATTGAACACAATGATAAACTTTACAACTAAAAGCGTATTTATGTATTTAGAATATGCTAAATCATAACAGCTTTTACAAACTTCACAACAGCAAAAGCAGCAACTAAACTTATATAAGACATGTTGAATATTATTGGCCCTATTTAAAAAAACTGCATGCTCTTCATAACTCAGGAAAGGTTTTTTAGCATAAATACCAAAACATTAGAAACACCGAGCTAGCTAAAAATTAGTCATAATTTAGCACTGACAGGAAACAGCAAAATAGTGACCATTTTAAACGCCAAGAAGATAATTCAAAAAGTTTGAAAAGATGAATAAAAAATTAACCTACCTGGTAGATGGTGTCGAAGTAAAGCTTTAAATAAAATTGTTTATGAAAGAAACCATTTCTTTAACTTTTCACTCAAGTGACTTCAAAACATAGTAGGCCATGAAATTATGTAGTTAACTTGGTTGGTTATCTATATCAGTTTATGATCGTTTTATCTCAGATAGTAAAAATTCCATAAAGACCTCAATCATAAAACACTTAACTGTCAGTTACCTTCTATTCTTTAGATGATTAAATACAAAAACCTATGTAAAAGTCAGTAACATGTTGAAAGCTTTTTCAAAAAAGCAAAATTGACTTTTTAAAGTTTTTGAATAAACATAATAAGGTTCTTGTAATTCCAGTAATAGAAAACAACAACTACAATAAATTGTTGAAAGATTTCAAGCGCCGTTATAATATTTAGCAAGGGATTCGGGAGGTTTAAAACAACTGATTTTAAATCAATTTCAATTGCATCATACTAAAATACAATAATTGAAAAACTAGGTTTACAGACAGGCGTGTTAAACCACTATGTCAAACAGCTGCGCTGCTATACAACATAATAATTGCACACATACTTATTACACCTGCCAACTTTACTTGCTTATGGTTAAAATACTCATGCTTGACGCTTCAACAAGCATGCTTTAAGATCATGATTGCAGAAATCATGTGGCCATCATTTTTTCCAAACGATGGCTTAAGTTATAATAACGGCTCTTATTATAGTAAAAATTTAAACCAGCTGAAGGTACTCAAAGTCATTGAAGTAAAGAAACTTTGCCAATTAAAAACAAATTTTTTACGTAAATTTTTTTTATTACCTGTGCAGTTCTTGGCTCTTGCAGTTCATTCAGCTGGTGCTTGTATAAAATACCAATCTAACAATTATTGTATTTTTTCCCCTTTTCTGCTGAAAGATTTACTATGATGTCTTCTATATTATATTACGTTATATGATACTATATGATACTGTACTATAATATTAATCTGACCTGTCTTATATTTTTGGGTGGCTGTTTTTTAGGACTTCTTTTATCTATATATATAAATATAATGTTTATCTATACATATAAATATAATATTTATCGATATTTATATTTATATATATATACATGTATATATATTTATATAATTTATATATACGCTAATTTTTAATTCCTTGATTTCAATAGCTATAGCCAGACAGACTAAACAGCTGACCTTGAGATTTATATATATATAAATATATATATATATATATATATATTTATATATATATATATTTATATATATATATAAATCTCAAGGTCTGTCGTTTAGTCTGTCTGGCTATAGCTATTAAAATCAAGGAAAGAAAAATTCGCGTAATGCTGGATTTGATCTCGGAACTTTCAGTTCACTAGGCAATAACCTAATTAATCACACTACACAACACACAATGGATTCATTAAGATGTATAAGTTTTTATCTTCGTTAAACTACACATAGCATTCTACATTATGCAATGTCACTAAAGCTTGCTCTCACATCTCTTATTAGTAAATTAAGTAATACGGATAGAAGCTTATTCAAACTAGTTATTGAGTAAGCAATGAGCCAAGTTAATAACAAGTGGCAGGCAACTCAATTAACTGCCACTGTTTATACGCTGTTTTTAAATACCTTTGCAATGTCGGGCATTTAACTAGTGCTATTTAATGCAAGATATTGTTATATAATATTACAATACTTTACCTTATTTTAAATTGCATCTCTCAGTATATTATCTAATAGTTTTTATACGGCAATTGCTCAACATACGAGTGCCACAATCTGTGAGAAAATTGAGATACGAAAAAAATTTCGAGCCAGGTAATACCTTTAGATACGGAAAACCTTTGAGATACAATAATGGGAGCTGTTTCTTAATGGCCACTAAATAGCCACAGTCAGCAGCATTGCTCTATCTTTCTCATCATTTCGGTTAAAAATTTCTGAAAAGGTTGTCTAAAATCATAACGAAAGCAAGGCAAAAACTGCCTAACCAAAAACAGATAATAAAAAATTAAAATAAATGCAAAATTTAAGTATAGTAAAATATTAAAATTTGGCTTTAGGTCTGTGCTCAGTGAGGTAAATTTTTTAAAATTAAATTCAAAATTAATTTTACGTTACGCAGCGTCACGAAACTCTAGTGTACCAAACCTTTGGCTGTCAAGTCTCTCACTCTGCCGTTAGCCACTGCGCTTGTCTCAAAGGTGAGAACTCCACACTCAGCACATAGTAATGCAACATGTTATTGCAGATCATAACTACTAAATAAGTATTAGTCATTTGTGAGCATAGGTAGTGAACTAAAACAAATGAAAACACATTTTTCTATAGTAATATCTTGCTTTTAGGTGGTTTTATTTAGCATGGAAATAGATTGATTTATATTCAGGTAATTTATATAGGAATTGTTGCTTTGAGATATGAGCACATCAACATACGAGATCAATCCTAGAACGCATTAAGCTCGAATGTCAAGATATAATTGTACTATGCGTTAAGGCTATTCATTATTGTATTTTTATTTTTATTTATTTTTATACTACACATATTATGTTAAAAATTGTATGTTATATTATTACGTTCTGTAGAATATAATAATGTATCATATTATTATAATGTTTAATATATGTCTATTGATTATAATAATTAATAACATGTAATAGTTATTATAATAAGTATTATATATTATAATAACATATTCATTATTGTTACATAAATACATGGAACAATTGGTAATTTTATTTTACCTAGTTGTCATTGTTGCGAATATTGGTTATAAATATCTTTTATAAAATCTTGTGTTTATTCATGTGTTTCAACATACCAATCTAAGCATCAAGCAAATGGTGTACATAATCAAAGAGGCCAAAATACTTTATGAGTTGTTCAAGAACTTTTAAAAAAAGAAATTCATAAAAATATAGTTTATTTACTAATATACCAGTCTACAGTAAAGAACAGAATATTTAGTTTTTTTGGTGAAATTTTATAAAATAGAAGTTTATTTGTTCGGATCAATTATGAGAACTCATAAGTGTCACAAAATATCTAACTTCATTATTTGACAAAGCAGCTCCAAGTTATTGTACACAAAATATTTCAGACAATGAATCAAACTTCAAAGAATAAGGTTTATTATAACACACAATAGTTTTTAGACTGAGTTCTTTTCAACTTTTGTAATACAATATTAGAAAGCTAAAAATATCTTTTCCACCAAAAAGCATTTTTTTGCAGATAAAAAGTACACGAAAGAGCCAAAGAAATACTTACAGAACTTATTAGGAAAAAAGGTCAAAACAAAAATCATATTTACCAATAAAAATACACTCCAAGTACTTGCGTATGAAATATATAATATGATAGTTTGGAAATTTGAACTTTGTATAGAAAACATTCATAAACTTGTACATAACTGCTAAGCTAATGAAAGACTAACTTAACAGCCAAGACATTGGCACTCTCCTCCTACACAGAATCCATCCATGCACTTCAGTTGAAATTTACACTTGACTGAGCAATACGGTTTATCTAAACAATTGTTCATGCAGTGACATCTAGCAGTAGCTGAGTTCTCGCTGCATCTTCCGTACGGCAGGTTTTTAATTGTTTGACAATATCTCATGCATCTGACGTTATTCACACAGTTTCCACACTTGTCACAGAAGCATTTTTTTGCGACTGTGCATCTTCCTCTGTCGCAGTCATATTTTTTTTTGCAAAACACTGCACAATTGTCATCCGTGCAGTCGAACTGCTCGCCGGTACTCCAACCTGAAATGAGTTCCAGAAAAAAAAGTTGAAATTAATTAAAATATTAAAAAACAAATCCACTTTAATAACAACAAATTGAGGCAAAAGTATATTAAATAAATACAAAATAATCATTAACACATGTTTGCTAGCAAAGTAGGTCAAATTCTTTATTTTAATTCAAAATTGTGAAAATGCGTTTTCTAGTTAACTAATAAAACAAACTTCTAAAATAGCTGCAAATATTTGAGAAATCTACTGATATGTGTGATAAAATCTATTGCTGAACATACATTCCTTTTGACTAGAACTTTTTGCTAGACAATAAAACAATATGTTTTATGTGTCACACTCATAAATATTAAAAACTCCAAAATTAAAAATCAATTTTAACTTTAGCCATTAAAAGGTGTAGGTAATTTTTTAAAACTGCTACAATTTGTAGTTTCAGGATTTGACATGAATTTTAGTGCATCACAGAAAAATTGCATGTCTACAGAAATACCTAAAAGCAGATAAGCTAAAATTGCGCTATTTTTATAAACTTAGCTAACAATTCTATTCTCTCTTGTTGTAATACGACTGCATATAAAAATATGGTTTTCATTACTTTTTCTAAAGCAAACATATGAAACCATATTTATTATTTTTCAATTTGCTAAAATGATTTTGGTGACTAAATGCAACACAACAACTAGTGGGGTCAAAGTGACACCCGAATGACTTCTGAATTCAAATACATATGGCTAACAAATAAAAAAGCTACAACGGTTTCATCCACCACTGTGACCACAAAGAGAGATGAGTTACATTTTATCTGCTAGATACTTTTAGTAATTTCAAAAAAAATAAAATTTGGTTTGTGAAAACCAAATTTTAATTCAGAGCAAATAATACATTTAAAAAATATTAAATCTCAACTCAAAATTTCATCTTTACTTGTAGCACCCTATTTAGTAGTGTAAAAATTTTAAAAGCGAATTTAATATTTACAAGTTATGAACTACTCAAAGAAAATTAACAGAGAATTACACATCTAGCAAACAATTTTTCATTAAAATGGAGTAGTAATACATTTTACTGTCAGCTTTTATTGCAATACAAATAGAAATATTCTAAAAGAAGTTTACTACTTGAAAATATTTTAATACAAGAAGCCCTAACAAAAATGTGTGACGTCAAACTAGTTTGAACATCCAGTATTTAAACGAAACATATTAGAATTTGCACTAGCAGAAATATTAAAAAGAAACATTCCATGCTTAGCCAATCAGAAGACAGATTAGATAAATAGATGCTACACTGCATATTAAAACTTACAGTTTGAACGACAAATTACACTGCTGTTTACTAAACCTTAAAACCTTATAAAACCAAAGTTTATATTCGATTATATATATTATATAATATTATATATACGTTTATATTATATTATATACATCAATTAAATTGGTCTAATATAACAAAGGTTTCTGAACATGCGTATACATATAATGATATAAACGTGAATTGTTGGCCTTTAAATTAATAGTATCATTTTAAGATTTAATTGTCCGACTCTGATTGTTAAATGCATGAAAAGTAAACATCTAATATATAGATTACATTTGTTTGGAATAGTTTTGGGTGCAGAAAGAAGGTCTATAATTTTCTCTTCTCAAATATGTCTAGTCTGTAAGGTCTGAGATAAGAGAAAAAGTGAGTTTCTGCCATTAATGACAACTAGGTAATTCTATAATTATGATGATCACCAAATTGCTACAAGCACCATTATAGACAAAAACAGGCATAATAGTGACAACAACAAATAAAGAAAATAAATAATGAGTTTGGGCAACAAATCTTCACAATTAACCAGAGTTTAGCCAATTTTTGTAAACATGAAAGAATTTCAGTCAAATATTTTTGTGGTAATATATATTTCATATTATGTTAGAGATATATATATGTAAAAATAAAAAATAGATCAAATAGAAGAAATTATATATAATCGTAGAATTGCGATAGAACAGAGCAACGCTTACATATGAGAATTAGACCTATGGCCATAGTGAAACAAAAAGATGAAATCTTCATTTTATCTGGAAACAACTCGGTCTTAGCTCTTCAGATGGTGAATCTGAAAGGTTTGAAAAAACATGAATTATTTTAAAATAGAGAATTTAAACAAATAACAGAATAAATGGAAACCATAATCAATGGTAGATATGTTGAGAGAGTATAATCATACTACATGGATGCTCGAAGTTGCCGGAGTAATAAAAAAGTCTTCGCGCAGAAAAATTAATTTCATTTAACATATGCAACATTTACCATTCCAACTTTTAAACTTCATAAAGTGAGAAAGTGTTTTCTGCAGTTGAAATGAATTAAGAGATAAACTAAAATGACTGTAAAGGTGTTTAAATGTCAAATAGGCAGCAAGCAATGGCTAGATAAAATATGATTTGGTGCAATGGTTACCATGAAAAGGGAATTGATACTGATGCAGTTAAAACGAGCTGAAAAACAACAAATTAAAAATCTCAAATTTGTTGAAATAATAACAACAAAGAGTACATAAAAGTGTGTCTATAAAAATAATACTGCTGCTGCAGATGCTATCCATAAAAAATATACATTCAACTATATTTGTACCTCTTGATAGTCGATACTGTCACAAACACAAAACGAGTTAACAAAATCAATTACATTAGTGAAACTTTTAAAGGTACTTTGCTCAAACTGAAAAAGAACATAGAAGCAATTCCTACACAAAAATGTCCAATTGAACATTCTTTGCTTTTGTAATTTTTAGCCATTTCTCTTTTCAATAACCGAAAATTGACAACTAAAACTGTGCTCTTACAGTGGCATTGTAACGGAACATCTCAAATTGAAATAGTATAGTTGAAAATTACAAATAAAGAAAAAGGAATGATTGATTTTAAAATAGCTTTTAAAAAAAATACAAAAGACGATCAGACATAAAATTTAATATTAATTCATAATAAAACGTAAGCGTTTAGCTTTAATCAAAATAAGGATGCTTATTTCGATGAGCTAAAATGATAAGGATGGCTTAGCCTTGTGGTTAGGTGTACATAATACTTGCATTTGTTGGGAGTTCAATGCTAGTATGGAGAGGGTTTTTTGTTCTATAACTTTGATCACTGTAGTGAGACAAATCAGTGACAAAAAACAAAAGACCAACACAAAACAAACACTGAGACTTGTATATAAATTAGACTAACAAATTTCTCCCCATTTCAATCAAGAGGTAATAAAAGTTTTACTATGGATGCAAAGTCAAGAAATCTATTTAGTTTTGCCTAATTGGTTTGATGTAGAATAAATACTATAATATTTTTTTGCAATTTTAGAAATGTTTGACAAAACTGGTCCAACACAGAATGCTTAATAGTAAAAAAGATACATATCAACTTAGGCCTTTGTAGGTAAACCCGGAACAAAACCATAACAAAAAATATCAAGATAAAATAGGCTAAAAAGCCATTTTAAATATCAGATAGCGTAAAATTTTTATATATTTGAATTAAAACTAAAGCCATTTTTTAACTGTTGACCAAACCTTTAAATTTAGCAGCAAAATCTCATTTTTATGCTAAATATAGTTTTTCTAAGCTATAAAGAATCTTTGAGAACATTTTATGAAGGAAGATAAAAACGCACTCTCACCTGCACTTGAGAAAGTCGCTATGAAAGCAAAAAAGTAGATAAAATCTCGTAATGTGCATGCAAGATAGTAGATTTCCTAAACTGCTTAAAGCAAATGATGCATGAAATGTTTTCTGCAAAAGTGAATCCTCACTACCTGATAGTTTCTGGTGATGTAATCATTACACTTCACGTAACAATATGGCTTTATGGCTTCACCAGAGATGCTCTTTTTTATTTCCAGTAAACACTATTTTTCTCTGTAAACCCAAGGCTGAGGTTTAAAAAATTTAGACTTTTAATGTTTCACAGAATATGCAAATAAATAATTTGAATAGTTTTCCGTTTTTAATTTTTTTACAGATAAATAGTCATTTTGCTTTGTGACTTGAAGTACATCAAAACTAAAGAACTAAATTATTTTTTAGAAAGCTTTTTGGCTGCCTTTGATCTCTTTTTCGTAACTGCTTTAAACTTATTATATTAATTAAAATGTTTTAATAGCTTTCATATGCATTTTTCATTGTTAAATTTTCATCAAACATTTTTCATAGATTCAATCTAACAATCCAGCATTAAATCAGAAGTGAGCAATAAAACTTGTGCAATTAATGTGTTTCATGTATTATGACAGGTTGGCGTTGCTGGTAAACTTGTTTTTAAATATAGCTTGCAGTTATTTTGAGCTTATACCATGAACTCATTGCATTTATTAAAAAATTCAAAAAAAGATCAAACATAAAAGTTAATATTACCTCATAATAAAACGTAAACAACTGTATAACAGCGGACTGTGGATATACCAAAGCAATCCCACAAGAGCCAATAAATCAGACTCTGTATAACAGCCGATAGCAGACTGTGTATATACTAGTGCGATCCCAGCATAAGAGCCGATAATACAGACTATATGTATTACAGCCGATAGCAGACTGTATATATACCAGCGCAATTCCAACAAGAGCCGATAAATCAGACTCTATATAACAGCTGATAGCAGACGGTATATATACCAGCGCAACTCTAACAAGAGCCGATAAATCAGACTCTATAACAGCCGATAGCAGACATGACGAATCTGAATTATACCAAAGCTAATTTAATTTTATCGGAAAGTATTAATATTTTTCTAACTCTATGAGTTGATTGCTAAGATGTTTTGAGATTAAAATCAATAAAACTTGATTGAGTTTAAAAATCTTCAAAGAAAAAGATGTACCAACATGAGAACACTAGTTGCTTTTATTGCTATAGTTGATATCTGCTATTGCGTTCAAGTTGCAGCGGTACTGCATTTCTATTCTGTTAGTCTTTTTGCCACTTGTGATGTCATAATTGTATTTTTGTTTGTTCTGAGCATTTTAATCACAAACAAGTTTTGTTGATTTTAATTTTGAAACATCCTGGCAGACAACGCATCTTAAAAAAACAATCCCAAATGATAAGAAATATATTGATTCTTTCTAACATTTTTAACGGATGATAGGCAAATGAATATTTGTTTCACACAAAGCTATCCAGATAAGTTGGTTCACGGTTATCTTTGACAAAGGTTTCTATGAGAAACAACTTGTGTTTATTTTTTCAGGGTATGACTCTTTTATTATGGCCTTTCATTTCTTATGATAACTAAACTTGTTTGTTTTCTCTGATTGTGGTTGTCATAAATAAAGGACAAGCGGCTTCAGCAACTTTTTCAACGTTTTTAAAAAGCTTTCATGCATGTAATAGAGACTATCACATATCGATTTGCTCCTAATTTTTTTGTAAAGATATCTAGATTTAGATGAGAACAGGGAAGAAAAGGTTGATGAATGCCAGTTCGAGTTTAGTTTTAAGCCTTCTCTGTGTATTAAAAAGGTTGACATCTTAATTTATTTGGTAGAATTAAATAACTGCTTTATTACGGCTACCAACCAGTTACTAGTAAACATATAAATAAAATAATCCTCTATTCAATGAACTTGTTGTGAAAAGCTTTTATAACAAACGTAAAACCTCTAATAATGGCCCCTTTATTTTGACCTCCATTATAAGAAAAAAATTGAAAAATAGAGCGCCTTGCATTCAAGTATAGGCTTTCCGATTATGTTTACTGAAAGCTGGCATAAAATCAAAAAGCCTAACATTGTTTTACCAGTGCAGTTTGCTATCCCTCTTATCTTATGCAGCTCATTGCTGGTTTCCATTGTTATTAATAATAATATTATTATTAATATCATTATTATTGTCCTTGTTGATTTCCTCAGCTCTTCATCTAGTAATACATTTGTATCATTATTGGGCCCCTAACCTGGGATATCCAACACCTTTCTCAGTATCCTCACTGATCCTAGTAAAGTAGAGAATTGTACTCTATCCACTATCTTCGTCTCTATGACTACCAGCTGCATTTGCTCGCGCAGGTTGCCACTGCTTCCAGTGCTCCCAGAATGATTGGTAACCGTCGCTGATGTTTTTTTATATATTTCTTATCCTATTGCTAGGTCTTGACACCTCTCTATTTTTTCTTTCACTTTTTCTGTTATCCTTGCGTCTCATAGCTCGCAAGAATAACAGAAAATTTATTATTATTATTATTTGTGCTATTGTTACCATTGTTATCATTTTTAATCAAATGAAAATATAGTGCGAAACTAAAAAGACTACAAATACTTTGCGTTAGACTGATGATGCCTCATGTGAAAAATAATGACCAGCGATTAGAGGCCATTAGGCTTAAGGAAATTTCGCTATTTTTGAATCTCTTCTGTCTAAAATACTCTAACAGAATATCCCAGCACCCAACCACTTCCTTCATAGCTACACATAAAACCCAGACATAAACATATTGTTCATCCCATGTTTAAAGCATCCTTATATAATAAGAATTTTTTTTCATACTATTCTAGTCCAATGTCACTAATATTATTATTTTATTTTTTTTTACACTGCTTGATTTGCTTTTATCTGCCTTGGCTGGAGAAAAATATACAATACGCGCTGAAGCTTAAATATCGATAATTGACTACAGTTTCAATCAAAATAAAAAATAGTAAGATTTGTTTGTTCAACCTGTCATTTCTATAAATTAAGCTAATGCTTTCTCCTATTTTGTATGTTAACTACAGTATATATACTAAAACATATTTTTATAGTTTATAAGCAATACAAATATCAAAGAATCAAATAAATTCAGGGATAATGACGTTCTTTATTTTAGACAATCTGAAACAAATAATAAGTTATTGGCAAAAGCAATTCTGCCATGAATCTGCATAAGGCCACAGAATGTGTTGAATATTCTAAAAGTAAACACTGAGTATAACAAAAAACAGTTGTGGCATGAAATGAATAGATAGATTTGCAAAACAGGAATTTTTTAAATTTAATTGAATTAAACTAAAAATAAAAGTAAAGACACTGATTGCAAATGTTTCTATTTTTATTAATTTTTTTTAGTAATATTTTTTTGAACAATTTAAAATATGACATAAAATAGTCTTTTTTGGTACCAGCAAAAATTGGTAGAACTTTCGGATTTCTTTCAAAAATGCTCAAATCGATTTGCTACCTTAATATATTTACTATAACACATAATCCTATTTCAATGCATATAATCTGTAAGTAAAAAAGAGTGTCTTGGAATCGCAACCATAAAACCACATATTCTTAAATCCGATTGCAGCTCAAGCATTCACACTTCCCTTTTACACAGAATCCATTCTGACACTTCAGGTGCCATCTACACTTTATAGAACAATAGGTGTTATCTATACATGAGCGTATGCATATACATTTTGCTGTCCAAGAGCCTAATGTACACTTGCCGTATTCAAACTTTTTTTTAGTCTGACAGATTTTGGTACATTGCTCATCAGATTCGCAATACGGACACTCATCACATGAACATTTTTCTAATTTAGAGCAAGTTCCTAAATTACAATTGTAAACTCTGCTACAGAAGTCTTTGCATTTCAATGCTGTACAAACAGGTTCTGTCAGGCCTTGAAGGTCTTTGACATCTACAAACAACATGTCAAATATGGAAAAATATTGTATTATTAGGTTCGTGCTTGGCATTGCTCAGGTAATAATAAAAGCTTTAGACAAAAAATTTATTTTTATTTAACACATAAAACATTTACCGTTCTAACTATTAAACTTAATATCATGAAAAAATGTGTTTTTTGTCCAGTTCAAATGAATTGAAAGAAAAAATAAAACAACTGTTGAGGTTTTCAAAACTTTTTAAACCACTGCAACTTTTAAATTTTATATCATGAAAGAAATGTTTTGTTGAAATGAATTAGGAGGAAAAATAAAACTGTAAAGGTGTTTAAATGTAAGGGTGAAATAAGTAGCAAGTAGTGACTAAATATAGTCTGTTTAGCTATGACTACAATGAAAAATTATTTGCTATAAAATTATATGGTTTCAGTTTATTTTAGTGTTGAGAAAATAGTAATGTTGACCCATAGTAATTATCTAATGCAAACACCTAGTAAAAATCATCATCATTGAAAAATAGTAACAAAACAATATGTTAACCTTAGTAACTACAGTTATCCACAATAACTTTAGTGCATTTTATGGTTATGATCTGCAAGAAAATTTAACATTACAATGTACTGCATGCAGAGTTCTTACCGTTGAGACAGATGTGTAAAAAAACTAAAAACTAAACTAAAAACATACTTGAAGGAAGTTTTAGTAAACTTTATACTTTGACTAAAATTTTATCACTTATTTGTTTGCAGATTGGTTTTCACCACAACCGATAACGCTGAACAAAGATAGTGGCCAAATAACATATCAATATTTTTTTATTTGGTTGTAATCAGTTCAACAATAACAAAATTTTAATTTCAAGAAAAATTATTGTTGATATCATATGGCAAAAACGAATTTGCTTTAGTATGGTAAGGAAAAAAGCATCGGCTTTATAATTATGCAAAGAGTATTTATAACAGGGGCATTGTAACTCGTGGGGTTACAATAGTCAATTATTATGTCAGTTAGCGAGCGCAATTGAGAAACAGGTACACAGTATATAATAAGAGCAATAGACTACTAAGGACTCTCTAGCTCAGTGGTTAATTTTGCGGTTAAAACGTGTGAGTTCAAATTCAACATGAAGCCAGCTTTTAGTTCTAAGATTTTAAAAGCTACATGATACAGTCAAATAACTAAAAATACAGGTAAATGAAGAGACGGATAACTGGACAGGCAGATAATTGAACAGACAGGTAAATGGACAGATAAGTAACTGAACAGACAGGTTATTGGACAGATAGATAACTGAACAGACAGATAATTGGACAGAGAGATAATTGGACAGACAGATAACTGGACAGATAGATAATTGGGCAGACGAATAATTGGACAAACAGGTAACTTGACTGACAGATACTTGGACAGATAGATAACTGGACAGGCAGATAATTAGACAGACAGATAACTGGACAGGCAGATAATTAGACAGACAGGTAACTGGACAGACAAATAACTGGACATAAAGATAACTAGACAGACAGATAACTGAGAAGACAGATAACTGAACAGACAGATAACGATAGATGACAGCAAACTATGATATTTATGTATACAGATAAACGACAAGGCTAATTGATTTAAGCACACAGCTTTGATGTGATTTTAACTCAATGTACATGGCCAGTTAACTTGACTCTAACAGCATCAATTCATTTGATGTTTAACTATTTTGCTTTGTAAGCTAGCCACAAATTACTATATGCAGAATATAAAAGTTCAGTTAAATTGCAACATATATTCGTACACAAACAATTAAAATTTTTTTGAAATCAAGCATACAATTAAATTGAATTCAATTGTTGTTGCACTAAATATATAAAATAATAACTTTGTACTCACATATCAATAAAGCGGTCATGGTAAGGGCAGAACAGTGGAAAGAAATATGCATTTGCTGTTGAGTCCACTTAGCCTCCACTTAGAATGTGGTTTCTAAAAAGTTTATCTCAGATATTGGCTGATTAAAAAGAGCAGTTCTAAATATGAGAATTTTTATGTAAATTATGCTTTGAGCTTTTGACTCTAAATAAGCAAAACAGGATATATTACATAATATAACATATACCTAAATAATATAGCATCTACTCCTATAAACTTTAAATATCTCAAAATATAGTAAAAACCTCATAAAACAGCAAATAATTCAATCAATGCAGAACATACACTAAATTATAGCATTGGTGTCTGTAAAGAGCATTCAGCCTTAAAATATAGTACAAGTAAATTGAGTTGTAAATTATGACATCTGTAAAATAATGTTTTAAATTACGATTTTTAATGAAAAATAAAAGAAGTTATTTAAATTTTGTGACACTAACTTATAATAGTATATACATTTGCTACCACAATATAACCTACACCAATTAAAGGAATAAATGATAATAATAAAGTACATGTATGCATGTGTATACTCGGATGAGTATTTGTAAAAAAAATTCCAAATACCAATAAGTTCTTTAAACTGAAAAATATGCTTGAAATCTGAATTTCAGAATAAACAGCTCAAACTGGCACACCTATGATATAGCATATATTTCTATCTTCATGAGCTTACAAAACATACTATGTGTTTTAGATCGTTTTACTATGTTTTTGGCTTTATTGTGGTAAGTAATAATCTAAATTAACAATACTTGCATACTTTCAAGCCATAATATTGTTTTAGTAACTGCAGAAAGCTAATAAAATCTATATTATATGTCAGGACATGTACGTGTGACACATTAAGTACTGAAGAGGTAAGGCTGAAAACCCTCTCAATTGAACACTCATATATTTTATTTACAAAGACATAAATACTGAAGCTTTTATAAGAAATCAATAGGCTTTCAAGTGAAACATCAAACACGCTATTGTGTTAAACAGCTAAAGGCTCTGAACATTATGATCAAACTCAAGTTGCATATTTGATAACTTTCAAATTGACTAAAAACAACAGCAGTGATTTGCAAATAGAATCAAATATTTCATTACTATTATTATTATTATTTCATTACTCAAATTCAGGCAATCTACATCTAAATTATAAACCTATAGCAATTATGCATAGCTTCTTGTTTAAAGAACATGTTTTGAATGATCCTAAAAAAAACTGTTGGGATAGAAACCATAACATTTGTTTTTACCATTTAAAACAACCTTCGTGCATCAAAACATCTAGATATAGTTTTAGTTAAAAATCAAGTGATTTTTAGTTCAGAAACTTTACAGAAATTAAGTTAGCTCTATAGTGTTTAAAAACAACAGCAAGAAAATCTAGATATATTATTTCATACCTTACCTTTATGATGAATACACAGTTAATCTAGTATGTATTAATTATGATAAGATATAGATTTTTTCTGAACCATATAATGCCATAAAAACAAAATGTCTTACCTCACATAGTAGAATTGCAGCACTAACTACCCATAAACGCAAATCAATATCCACAAAGAAAAGCTGAAAAATTTCCCTGAAACATTTCCATAGAATAGTCCAGAATTTTCTTACATGACTTCAAATGTCTATAAGTCAGCCTTCTGTAATGTTGCATGGAAAAAGTTGACTCAAGGTTTTTGATCTGACAATAAAACTAATTGAGCTAGACATTCGGTTTAAGATAACTTAATGTGTTTGTGTTTGCAAGCCGGAACATGCCACGCCATTGTTGCTAAATTGGTACACTTGAGCGAGTTCTCTAAAGACGCTTCAGTTGTGTACCAAACATTAAATTTTGGGAAATTAAATAGAACTCAGTACTCTAGCTTTTGAGATTCATTTTAAAATAGACATTTTAGAGTTACATTTTGACTAGAGAAAATATTAAAATAAAGGTAAAAGATGTTATAAAAATGTTTTCACTTATATGAGTAGCAAATATTTTCCAAATTACTGACTTAAACAGAAAGAAATACCTGAAAATATAAATAAATTGAACCAACTTGATGAGTTATTAATACAGATCAAAAAATACAAAAATATATTACTAAAAACAAAGCCTAAAAAGATTTTGAACAATTTTGAAGTCTTGCATTTTTGTTTAAATAAGTAAAAATTTAGGTTAAAATAAATATACTGCGGTGAAAGCCAGTTAGACTTGGGATTAGGCCAATTCTCAGCTAGGCTTGGGGTGGTTTATCAGGTCAAATAGCCACAGGACTTCCCACAAGATTAAAGGATGACAGGATGGAGCAGACACATCTAGACAAGTGAAAATGTTAACAGGCTCGCTCAGTAAGAAAAATAGAGAACCCTTACGCATTGCCTATATACTATTATAATATACAGCAATATTTTATTATATACACAAGTGTAATTATTCTAATTTTGATTCTAGCTTGTAGATATTGAGATTTGGTCTGGTTCATAGGAAATGAGTTTTTTCAGCTTTTTTTTAATGCTTGGTCAGACTATATCACTATATGCCGGTGTTTATCTCAAATTGCTCAAGTGATCATCTGTGATAAAAATATTCACACTATCACGAGCCCATCCGCCTATACAACAGCAACTAGCCTGCGACATAAAGTCTTCATTATACAATGGGGTCACAATAGGGCTCACAATGGGGTCACAATGGGGTCACATTGGGGTCACAATGGGGTCACAATGGGGTCACAATGAGGTCACAATGGGGTCACAATGGGGTCACAATGGGGGTCACAATGGGGTCACAATGAGGTCACAATGGGGTCACAATGAGGTCACAATGGGATTACCTAAACGGTGAAACATTAGTCCCGCAGTAACTGTCACAAAAGAAAATATGGATCGATCAATTTACGACAGCCAATCACTATTGCTGGAGTTGCGCACACTGCACAGGTTGTTTTGGATTCTCGGAAAACTAACCGAAAAGTTTAACAGGTTCGAGCTTTCCCAAAGTATCCCATTTCACAATAAACATAGTCAACAAATAATCGCAGATAAGACAAGACTTACATATGGCGATACAGTGGGAACAAGCTTTTGAAGCACTTATTTTGAATGCCTAATATTTAATAAAGCAAATACACTTAAATACATTTTGCTAAAATGACTACAGCAAATCTATGTCAATATGACAATTTGAAAACTTGTTAGGAACTAATATAGTGGGTTTTTAGAGTATGAATGTAATATATTATATGAATATATTTTTGCTATGGCTGACCTTTGACCTTTGTTGCTTCAAATGTAACTACTCAAACTTTTAAAAGTTCAGTGATGAACTCTTAAAAATTTTTTGCACATTTTTTGAGAAAGGATTGGTATGTTTTTAACATTTGCAATTGTTTTTGATGTTTGAGGTGATCCGACTGCCAGGATGTTTCAAGAATCAAATCAATAAAACTTGATCATGATTAAACCGTTTTTACCAAAAAGTTCAAAACATTTTGGACAAATAAAACCAAGGTTGTTTCTTTGATTAACACTATATGTCGAGCTCATGTTCATTAGCTGACTTTTTGTTTTTTGTATTATTGTGTAAACATAAAAGTGCTTTAAGAGAGACTAAATACCTGCAACTGGTAATATATTTTACTACTTGCACAAACTATATTGTGATTACACAAACATTGCATAAATTTCCCTAAAATTCTACTAAAACTATAATAGCATCAGCAGCAACTTTAATAAAGCCTAAATATTTAGAGTTTTTAAGAAATTTAGTAAACAAATAGGAATGAAATTTTCTATCAGAACTATTAAAAATAATTATTTACAAATATTTATATAATTCAGCAGATCAACTGTTGACTCAATAAACATTTTTTACCACTATATATTTTATAGAACCACAAAAATTGTAGGCCCGAAAACCGCAAAGAGGTAATATACGGAAGTAAAAATACGTAAAAATGAGAGCAAAATATCAAGGAACTTCATTAGAAACTAGTAGCAATAATAAAGAATCTGTGCAGAACTAACTTTGTTCAAGCTATATTGCAATGACAAAATTTTTATGAGCAAGTGTTTTGCAGTCTAGAAACATTTTATTACATGTAGGCAATGCTCGCTGATGAAAAGACACTGGTGGCTGTGGAGGGTTTACTATATATCCGAGTGTAGTAGGTTTACTTGGCTTTATACATAAGCAAGGTTTGGCTTGTTTATTCAAAACATGCAAAATAGGTTTAGATTTTTAAGCTGCAGTTTTTAGTTTTTACAGCCCTCGAAACTTGAGTGAGGCATCCATTAAAATGATGTCTGTAATACAAACAGTTTTAGTGTCATCTGCTCAAAAATTGGCATTTGGTTTCCGTAAAGATCAAGACTAAAAATCGTTGTTCAAAAAGACAAAACACCTTTAAAATTGTATATTTTATTTATCATTGCATAAAATGAAATCAACACAGTAGAGTCTGGCAACAGTCATTCATAACAGTAGAGTCTGGCAACAATCATTCATAACTTGCAAAGGAAAATCTGAAATTGGTCAAAAGCTAGCAACTACGTGTCTTGGTTTTCAAGTTCTGGTAACTTGCAAGTATCCAATAGATAAAAATGTAAACAGTTCGAAATTAGCAAAATTTATATGTCACAACTTTGTCTGATGCAATGGATCTCACTTTGCAGAAAGAACAAACCTAAGTTGATAAGACAATGTATAGCAATAACAACTTTAATGAGAGTGACAAAATTTATTAAAAAATTACACATGAAACAAGATGAGCACCAAAATAACTTGAAAATTACACATAAAACATTCTATTGAAATGCAAATAGCTGAAAAACTGTAGTTATCACAATATTAGACTGTAGCAGAATATTTAACTAAACAGTCTAAAACAAAAATCCTTAATTTGGCCACTTGCGCTTTTTATTTTGCTCTCCGCTCACTAAGTAGAGTTCAAAACAGTCTAATCAGCCAATCATAATACAATGATTACAACAATGTTTTCAGCCAATCATAATACAATGATTACAACAATGTTATCAGCCAATCATAATACAATGATTACAACAATGTTTTCAGCCAATCATAATACAATGATTACGACTATGGTAACAGCCAATCATAATACAATGATTACAACAATGTTTTCAGCCAATCATAATACAATGATTACAACAATGTTTTCAGCCAATCATAATACAATGATTATAGCAATGTTATTAGTCAATAATAATACAATGATTACAACGATGTTATCAGCCAATCATAATACAATGATTACGACTATGGTAACAGCCAATCATAATAAAATGATTATAATAATGATATTTAAATATTTTTAACCCTTTGCAACAAATTGTTGCAAAAAAGATTGCCCAGATCTTCAAATTTTCAATAATTTTGTCGCGGTTTGTTTTAAAGAGATTTTTGACAGTTGGCTTAGTGTCAGCATCATGCTAAGATAATGGTAGTAAGATATGTTATATTCGTAGTGCAGCCTTTAAAACCTCATGCAGTAGAATAAAAATTCAAAAAACTACCAAATAATTAATTTTGTCTGTAGAACAACAATAGTTCAATTGTGTTTATTGCTGCCTTTTTGATATAAATGACCATCAACAGAGTTTTATTTCCCAAACAGGTTTGCATAGTTACCGACCAACAGTATTTCACAGTCATTTTGGTCATGTGAAATATTACTTACAAAAATATGTGTAGATAAATATGCACAACATTTTCTGGTAAAATAAACTGCAATATTCTCAAAAACCTAAATAGGTAGGCCACAGCCTGTACAACTACATTCTCCATTTTCACACTTCCCGCCCTTACAGCGTGACATGACCTGACACGAAAAAAAGCAATCTTTATCAGCAAAACAGTCATCTGTGCAAAGGCAGCGTTTAGCGGGTCCTTTGGTTGAACATCTTCCTTTTCCTTTTCCTTGCCTTTTGCAGGTTAAATTGCATGACATGTCATTGAAGCATTCATCGCAATCTGTACACGAGCATTGATCCATTCTAATGCAATGTCCTGTGTGGCAGCCATATTTTCTGTGACACAGTGAGGTACAAAGTTTGTGTGTACAATAAACACCTTCCGTAAATTGGTTTAGACTTAGACCTGCAATCAAAAACCAAAGATCAATCATAATAACATAGTTAGTATTTTGAAAAAATAAACTCATGCAATAAATCCTAAACATGTATCAAAAACTGAATTTTTGCTAAAATGTTAGAAACACTACAGATAAGCTTTTACTATGTTTAGATCAATTCACAAAGTTTTCAGAAAAATTGGACCAAATCTTTGATTCCTGAGTCAAATTCTTTTTAAAAATATGAGTTCAAAAGGTTTCTAAAGTTTGGTACTTGAAGTAAATAGATTGAAAACAATGTAGACAATGATAGAAATAAGCTTAGTTGAAAATTCTCTCAGCCTAGACGACACTGCTGTCAACTGTACACAACACACAGTCATGTGGTGGTAGGTGACTGGTTTTAGTCCGTGTTGAGTCCGGGTCTTAACAAAAGGCCTAAGGATTAACATCTTCCTCAATTGCACTAAGAGAGGACCTTTCTCAATATGTGAGCTGTTCCTATTATTATTATTGTAAAAAATTTTTTCACAGTCATGTGGTGGTAGGTGACTGGTTTTAGTCCGTGTTGAGTCCGGGTCTTAACAAAAGGCCAAAGGATTAACATCTTCCTCAATTGCACTAAGAGAGGACCTTCCTCAATATGTGAGCTGTTCCTAAGATGGCTGGCTTATAATAATAATAATTATTATTATTATTATTAGAGCTTTGCCCGCACACACCCACACACACACATGCACCCACACACACACATACGCACGCGCTCAAGCGCACGCGCTCACGCGCACGCGCACACACACACACCCTACAATGAAATAGTTTAGATTTGACAAAAAATAGATTTATTAATTGTCAATTATTTTCTAGTATTACTAAACTAAAAAGAAATTTATGGGAAATCTTCATACAGAGAATCTCAGCAGTAACTAAACCAATAAGGCTTCAGTAGCTGAGACATTGTTGTCTGTAGCAAAAGTATTATGCTCCTTTGCTTCGGTTTGGTTGAGCACTCTGTCAGAGGTTTGACACTATTAGCCTTAAAGCAAAGCTCATCATTTTGGTGGCTTTATCACTTTTGTATAGCACATTTGACTTTCTTAAAAACTGAAACAACTCAGTTGTTTTATTACCAGAAGTCAACTCTCATTGGCAAGAGGAATCATCTCTCTTACTGGCTTTCAGCTGCCCTAATGAGGCTTCAATAACCAAAACAGTGTCTAGAGCCCAAACTGTAGCAAGAGTATAGGAAATCTTATTCGGTATTGAATTAAAAGTTCATTAGTTTAACACTAAAACTATTGAGGGTGTTTGAATTTTCACATTGGCGAAATCATTGAAAAAGCTCTAAATATACAGTATATAATATTATACGGAGTGAAATATATACAATTATTTCCCAGCTTGTACATTATGTTCTCTAAATAATTTCATGTAGATTCTTAAATTTTAGTTTAAAAAATACTTCTTGCATTGATTTTAACATGTTTCCTGCAATCAAGTTTTGTTGATTTCAATTTTGAAACATCTTGGAAATCAGATCACCTCAAACATAAAACAAATTGAAAATGATATAAAAATTTTGACACTTTCTGATAAAATCTACTATAAATTTAGTAACATTGCTTTTAAAAATAACTTAGCTAATAACCAGATAAGACACATTGAGTAACATAGTAGCGTATCTCTCAACAACTATCAACTTCTTACTGTTTTGAATATACTTACACAGCACAGTTAAAATTACTGTTATGTTGAGCGCTGTACTTTTCATCTCCGTCTGCTGAAGTTTCTTCAATCAGCATGAAACCAATCAATCTATTGATAAAATATTTGTCTGCAAGTTCCATAAAGTTATGTGGTGTATGGTATTATGAGACTCAAAAATACTTTCTCGTTTTGCAAATCTAGCTTCTACTGCAACTTCTAGCAAATAAATATGTGAAACCATTTTACTAGAAAACATCAAGATTTTTTAGCAAAAAATATAATAGATAAACGCATAGGGCTGTCATGTTGAGCTGAAGTTTTAAAACTGTAGGTTGCTTGAGGAGTTCAACTTTTTGAAATTATTATTGACTTGCCTAAAAATTTCTTAAATTACTTTTAGTTTAAATGCCCAGTTTTAAAAGTCCAATTATTTTAGATGTTGCTAACTGTTTAGCTATATACTTCCATATTTGACTTTTTGAGCTTTAAAAACTTTGATTTAAATCCTTTCTCACACCAGCATAACTTAAATCTTCTAGGTATTAGTTATCATAAAGTCTGCAAAAAAATATTCTAAGTGTAGTTTGCATAAAAAAATTGAAACCGCATGTTGATAAAGTTTCTTTGCATTGTTTAAACAGTTAAAACTGCTGCCACAACTACAGAAAAATTTATAGAAGTTTGGGCAAAAGCTTTACTCATTTAATTTAAAGGTAGCTAAATATTTAGAGATTAATATAATTAAAATTAAAACTTATTCTAAATATTTAAATTAAAAAAAATTATGTTAGGTTTTAAAAATGTTGAAACTACTTTTGATACCAAACGTGATGAACTGCAAAAGTGAGATAAGGTTTTAGTAAATTTAAATTTTATTGAAATATGTAAAGTATTTCTAGCTTTTCAACTTTTGATTAAAAAAGCTGCTGCTTTGACAATGACGTGTTTGATACCAGAAGGCATTTTCTGCAGGTAACACATTATTTCTTTTAATAGTGAAAAAACCTCTGAATGTAATATTTCTGTAACATTATGTATATAAATATTTCTGATACTTAATATTTCTTCTTTTTTCATAGCAAAGTATTAATTTCATTGCTTTATTTGCATTGCATAGCAGGGTTTACAATTTTATCTTTTTATTAATTTGAATTAAGTTTAGCAGGTATAAAATTTAAGTTTTAACAAGCTGATGTAATAATTTTGAACGAAGGTTATGGCTACCAGCATTTTTCTGTATATACTTCAATAAATTCAAAATGGCAAAAATGGAATAATTCAAACAAATCTAAGCTTGAGGCATCATATACATATATGAATCAGATCAGCATTATATTTTGAGCAAACATAATTTCCTTTTTATAGATTAGCAAGCTACAAACGACCTATCTACTATCATTTCATATGAAAAATTTGAATTTATAATCTACTATTTAACATTTTATAATAATGTTTTCACGAGCGTTGTAAACCAGATGAACCGAAACAGGGCAACAGTTCAGCTTTCAATAAAATGAATTGCTCATGTTGCATTGGAAAGGTGAAAACTATCAAAGTCAATATGGAAAAAACCTGATGCCAAAATTAAGCTACTTTTAAATTTAACAGCAAAAACTTTCAAAATAATTTAACCTTCAAAATGAATGATAATTAAAATTTTTTTGTTAACTTTAATGCTCAGAATATCGAAAGCGAATCAGGGCCAATATCTAATAGCCTAAATGTGATCCAATTAGAAAAATCTCTTAAAACCACTAACTTTAAATTATATGTGCAGAAAGATATTTAATAGTTTTTTGTAAAGAGATAACTTTGCATTTATGTTAAACAACTTTTCATAAACAACATTTTAGATTGAGTATCAAAGCTTTTTATTTTTGTGTTACAAAAGCAGTTGTTGTAAATGTGTCAACCTTTACACATTCGCAAAATTGTGTACATGTAATTGGTGAAAAGACTAAAGTGTTGGTCAATATAAGGCTTGAACGACTAGTATTCAGCTTATCATACTGACACTCTAAGCAACTGAGCTGATCAACCATCTCTCAATTTACAAAACATTTGTGTCAATACTTATTATTTGCATTAAGTAACAGAAAAAGTGAATAGAGAAATGGATAAAGGCGTAAAGCAATATCGATACAACATTTGAATCACCCATAGGCCTCCACTTTAGGATAACTAAAGTTAACGATTAGCAAATGTTTAGAAGTAGTCAGATTGATGAAATAAAATAATGTTTAAAAGGTCCCATTATTTTTTGATGACTTTTAATGACTTTGTAAAACTGGAAAAAATAACATACTGTAGGCTAAGTAATGTACTTGTCCGGTTTGGAAAATATTTTTGAGCAATTTTAGTAATGATAATTACAGTACAGTTGAAATGACGGATAAAAAGCACATAAATATTTTTGTCTAGACTGATTCTTCAGCAATAGATCTGCAAGTGATTTACAGGAGCACATAAGTATATTTTGAAAAAAAAATTTTGAGTATGAAAAAAGTTTTTTTAAAATTACACTATAAGTGAAGCATAGTCTGGCATAACATAAAAGTGTTTAATTCACTTTCGCAAATATCTATTTATATGAATTTCAAATTTATTTTACTTATTAGTTGATTGATAGTTTGCGTTTAAGCATGTTGAAGCCAGTGTATTGCAACAAATATTATAGATTCGATTTGTTATGGTGTTACTTGGTATTAGCTCTGTTTAGAAAACCCAAAACTAATGAGCTGTAAAATTTGCCAACATCAAATAGATGTTTATTCAGATCACTGATGACCCATTTTATGTTCCACTTTAGGGTCAGTATGCATAAAATGACTATATTTTAACAAAAAAAATTAAAAACTCCCTTTAGCTTAGGTGCTTGCTACTTGATAATTTGTTTTGACCACAGAGCTGTCACTAATATTTTGCTAAGCCATCGGTGCTAAAACTAACATCAAAAAGCACATCAAAATTATTGTAATTTTAATGTGCTTGTACAGTTTTGATTTGCTCATAATTAAAATTTTTTAATGCTGTTATTGAAGAAGGAAAGTATGAAAGTTTTACAAATTAAGTAATGACCAACATTTATTTTAATTTTATTTCCTTAATTTTTTTCAACATGTATTTCTTTGCTATTTTATATTGACTGTTATGAACAATTTTTTTAGAAACTATCTTACAATAGAAGGCTTACATTGTATATATTGCAAGATGGTTTCTAAAAAAATTGTTCATAACAGTCAATATAAAATAGCAAAGAAATACATGTTGAAAAAAATTAAGAAAATAAAATTGTATATATTGCAAGTGGGTAAATAAATTTGCATAATTTTTAGAACTTCAAATAAATAGCATGAAAGCAAAAACCAACAATCACATATACTTTAGCTATGCATAGACAAATAGGAGTATATGAAAATATATGTTTTTTTGTATTTTAATAACGGTGAGAAAAACACAAAAGTTCTTTTTGGCTTGCGAAAAACATTTCTTAATTTAAAAAGTTTAAAACATGAAAAAAACAGGCCGGATTTTGTTTAAACCTGCAAAATGGGCTGTTTCCAAAAATAATTTTACATGTTTTAGTGTTTGTGTAGAGATAATAAAAAAATAACATACAAAAATAAATGCTGCATTTTTAACTTAAGCTAAATAATTATACTTTGCTAAAAAAAACTTAAAAAGTACTTAAAAAGGGAAGAATCAACAGGTATGACTACTGGCAACTATTTTTTGTTCAGTGTAAATTAAAAAAAAGTTAACTAAAAATTTATTTTCAAGCCAGTGAATGTAGTCTAGCACTAAGGAGTTAAAAATAAATGAGCTAGAAATTTTGGTATTGAACTAAAAGTTGATGAACATAACACTAAAACGTAATTTATGTGTTTGAATCACTACAGTAATACTCTAATTGACCAATTTCTAGAGAAACAATATGAATTAGCAAATACAACAAGTTATATACCATGAATCCAACTTTTGAATTAAGTTTCCGCGTTAATTCATGATAGCTGTCTCTTTTCATCTGCTGCCAACCAGTTATCTAAAAACTACAACTTTCTTAACCAGCTGAAACCTATTCCTGTTCATGAAGGTAAAACTTGCTTTAGTTTAACACAGACATAGTTTGCATAACTGTTTTGTCCTAAAAACTACAAAATGAATAAACTTCATGTTTATTGAAAGATATTTTATCTTACCTCCCATATGCAGTTGCGATGACTAACAGTATTAACGGAAGCTACAAAGATGGTTACTTCTGTGCCAGAAGGTCAAATCAGTGTTTGATGAACAGTAAAATGAGTACAGAGACCATCACTGATGACATTTTAAAAAGGTTTCTATGGACAACTAAACTACAACTACCAACATGGCCTTTGTTATCTGAAGTTAGAAATGCTCGTTTTATGAACCACATTAAAAGGAAAGCTAGCTAATGTTTGCATAAAATGATAAACTTAAGATATATGTATGAAAAAAGAAAATTTAAATGAACCAAAAAAACTTCATTAATTAACATTTTTAGCAAACAATTCTGAATTTTATCCAATTGATTTTCTAGAACGCATGTTAGCAGAGAAGAATTTTTTTGAGGCCTATATTGTGTATGGGGATTTCAGCTTTCCAGCAAATCGGTCCATTTTATTTTGTGTATCAAAAACGAAGTGTTTAGAATTAAAATGATTTGTATTCAATATAAGTAATCTGTGGTATGGTACATATATTACTATATCTGTATATTAATATGCTATAATTATTATATTATTATATTGGTACACTTGGTGCTGTACTTCATACCTCTATATACAAAATAAAAAATTGCATAAAAACCTATTTTCTGGTAATATTTGTGTGGAAAAAACGTGAGCTATTAAATTATTTTTTGTATATAAAATTTTGCCTAAAAGTTAATTAGGTGCCATTAAATTTTGCAGTTTAAACTGAATTTTACCATCTTCCAAAATTTAAAAATTGATAAATGTTTTAATCTATTTCAAAATGGTTTACTATGTTTCTTTTTTAAAAACAGCTTTAAAAATTTACAGCGATATGTAATCAATGGCTTTGCATTGTCAATTGCAACAAAATAAAATAAAAATCAATTTGAAACTACAGAACTAATAGAGAATGTAATATGTGTGCAAGAATGAAAAATGGTGAAGAATGAAAATGATGATGTTGTAAATTTTATAAAAGGATTCATTGACATTCTATATTCAAGAACACGCGAATTAAAACATTGCAACTTTGTTCAATTATTTGTTTAATTTTTGTGTGCACTGGTGCAAAACAAAGCAAATCAACTGTAAGTTTGCACGGTCACCTGTTTTAATTGCGGTTGCATTCTGAAAATATTTAGTTCCCCTAAGAGTGACCAGTAGGAATCACACAATTAGCTGAGCACGATCTTTCTAGAAGATGAAAATGTTTACTTACAAAGCATTAGTGATCTGGTGCCTGGCTTTTACACGTAAGTAACATTTATTTCTTTAATCCACTTTGTCATTGTGTGTGGCACGTGTGATGTGTGGTGTGTGGTGTGTGATGTGTGATGTGTGGTGTGTGGTGTGTGGTGTGTGGTGTGTGGTATGTATGGTGTGTGGTGTGTGGTGTGTATGGTGTGAGGTGTGTAGCGTGTGGCGTGTGGTGTTTGTTGTGTGGTGTTTGGTGTGTGGTGTATTGTGTATTGTGTGTGGTGTGTAGTGTTTGTGTGTGGTGTGTGGTGGGTTGTGTATGGTGTGTGGTTTGCGGTCTGTGAAGTGTGATGTGTGGAGTGTTGTCTGTGGTGTGTGGTGTTTGGTGTGTGGTGCAGGGTGCGGGGTGCAGAGTGCGGGATGTATAGCGTGTGGTGTTTAGTGTGAAGGTATAGTGTGAAGGTGTAATGTGACGGTGTGGTGTTAAGGTGTTGTGTGTCATATTTTGTGCGTGTGATTAGTATTGTGCAAAGTTTTTTATGCTTTTCTGGATTTTTCAATTTTGATCAAATTTCACATGCATATACTCTATGCCTTCTGCTAAATTGCAAAATAATTTTATTTTAAAATCCCTATCTGGTTTCTGAGAAACAGCCTTTTAAGCTCTAATTTGATTAAAACTCAAAAATAGTTTTTGCATGCATTCAGAAGGGTGGACTCAATGAAAATGCATTCATGGATTGTTGTCATAAAAAGTGTAGCATAAAGTATAAAAAATATACATTCATTTATGAACCATCTGATCAAACAGAAAAGAAAACTTGATAATCCCTAAATTTAATGCTACATTATAATGTATTACTATATAATATAAAATCTAATAGCAGTACTATGAAACATGAAATTGTTACAAACTGTTGCAGTTCTGAAGATTTCAACAGCTGAAACTGATGATGAATGCAAAGAAGAAGAGTGTGTAAACTTCTGCAAGACCCAACTACGGTGCACAACTGGCCAATGCAGCCCAAAGGGAAAGTGTGAATGTGATATATGCCCTATTTGCGTCAGTAACTCAGAATGCATGACATACTGCCAGAAGACTGGTTTTGCTGGTGGGAGATGTCCAACATACATAGGCATCAGCACCTGTTTATGCATGAGAACCTAGACAGGGTTGACACATTGACACCGGTTGTGTTACCAAATGTATTAAGATTCTGTTACACTGCTGCCACCTCAATCACATTTCTTTACTGGTAAAGTGATACTTCATAAGTTAGCCAGTTACTACAGTACTTCAAGTCAATGCCGACATCTTTTTAGTTATAAAAACAAAAACTTTTTGTGTAACAGATAGTGCAGGTAAGTTTTAATGTCAAGGTCAACATGCTCTTGGTGGTAAAACTAACACTTACATTAAAGCAATCTTGCTTGCTAACGTTAACTTGTTAACGGTGTTATAAAGTATCACTTTTACCATTAATATATGTGTTATGTTTGGTAAGTAAACAATAATAAGGGTTTTATTCTCAAAAATACTGTTTATATACACTTTGTTGTTGAATGTTTAGTAAATTTACTCTGACTTACAAAATTAGCTTTTTTTTAAGGTAAATATTTGTTATAAGTTAACCTGTAATAAATATAATAAATCATATTTATAAGCTATTATATATTTATGTTTAATAGTGTTCTAAGTTTGTACTGAAAATATTTATGCTATGTGCTTTTGAAATTTGGAGCCAAATAAAGATATTATATGAGACTAGTAGGCTCAACAGTTTTGTAGACTGTAAGGGATTGTTATTAGTAATAAGTTTATAAAGAACTATGTAGGAAACTTCTAGGGCTTCCTAATGAGGTGATGGTTGTGTGCTAACCTTTGAATACAACACCCTGGGTTCTATTCATATTCAAGACATTTTATTATTTCTCTGGGAGCAGCTTCGAACAAATAAACATACAGAACTCTTAGTATAGAAAAGAAAAGTACATTGGCAGTACAGGATGTTGTGAGAGATTGCCATATGTAGTAGATATGTGCACAACTATTCCTGTATGTGAAAAGGTGATTGAGTAGTGATGATGACAGTGCACTTGGCTGAGAGACTGATTATCAGTCTCCGATGTCGAAAGGTATGTAGTATGTAGAAAAGTAGCCGAGTGGCGAATATGGCTAAAAATATGATTATCACAGTTTGATGCCTGTGCTTAGCAATAAGCTTTCCTAACCCGTTCAACTTCTGACAGATAGACACATGAACATGACTCTTCTTATAGCAAATAATAGTTTCCATTTTAACCAATTTACAGTTTGAAACAGCAAATATCTTTATACACTGGTGGTAGGATTACAATTGGCAGCCATAACGTTTAAGTTATTAACTTTACAAACAAAAAAGGTAAAATATGTAAAAGCAATATCAATTACAAAAGTGTCTTCACAAGCTTTAAAATACAGAAACATAACAAATATAATAGCAAAAAATAATTCACAAGTATAAACTTTTTGTCAGAGTATTTTTTAATGAAGCATGTTTGTCTAAACAGGGTTTTAAGTTCTTTTGACACAAGATAAACTTAAATAAAGTTCATGACTAGTTAGCAAGTATTAACCAGAAGCATAAATTTGCAATGTAGAGCTGCAACATCTTGAGCAGCAAGCTTTACATACTAGCATTTTTTCAAACAATGATTTTCCATTAAGCAACAGCTTATTTATTTAACAAGTAAATTAGGTTACAAGTTTGATTTGTTAATAGTAACTTTGGAAAATTTTTCGAAAATTAAAAGATTGTTTATTATTTGCTAAAGCGTGTAGTTTTCTGAGACAGCCGATTGTAATACTTCAAAAAAGCAGCAAAAATGGATAAGCGTGCCATGTGCAAAATCGCTATATTTCAAACGCTACATTATGTAAGATGCTTTAATATTTTTGACACATGCTCAAAAAGGGTGAGTTACGGTTAACAAAATGGTTATGTGTTTCAACCCTTTCTTTTTATTTCACAAATGAACGAAAAGTTTGTCTAATGTACCAAATATTTTGTTAATGACAAACTAGTATGTTTATCCATAAGCTATAAGCTTTGCTGGAAAGCTACAGCAAACCTGGTTTTCTTACACTAGCTAGAAAGCTAGTCATGAAACAAATAGGGTGTGAATTAATTATGCACTTGTTAAGGAAAAATCTATGAACATAGAATCATCTTTTGTTAACTAATTTGGCAACATGTAATTAACATATTAATTGCTTTCATAATTACTTATAAACAAAAACCATAATTAGATTTTGCATATAGCTAACGTGTTTGCTACCAACATGCATTTATTGTAGCCTAAAACGTATAACATGCTTGAAAAGATTTTAAACGGTAAACTTGAAAGATGTACTGTCATTCATATACATGTACTTACACATCCAAGTTGTTTTCACTTAACAAAAAGGCTAAGTTTAAAAGATTCTGTCATAAAGAAATTCAATATTCCCTTTCAAGTCCCTAGCAACAATACTCAAACAATACTAGCAGGTGGCTTGACGATACTTCGTATTTCTATCAATTTTAATCATATAGCCTGTTACAAGTAGTTTAAATCATATAGCCCGCAGGTCTACTTGGTTCCTAGTTTAAATCATATAGCTCGCAGGTCCACTTGGTTTCCTAGCTTAAATCATATAGCCCGCCGGTCCACTTGGTTCCTAGTTTAAATCATATAGCCCGCCGGTCCACTTAGTTCCTAGTTAAAAAATAGGAGCCAAGAAGAGCCTTTCAATCAAATGTTTTTAGTAAAAGAGACTTTGAGCATATGCAAGAGAAGAATGTATGAAATGAGTCAGAAAGCATAACAGTGCATAGCAATTATAGGTATTAACAAAAGCAGACACATAGAGAAACTGTGGTGTATAATTGATATAGAAAACGAACATTTGTTACAAGTCTGTGTAGGAAATGCATTTAACAAACAGGATTTACAGTATAAGATTTCTGAAATTTTGATCTTTTTTTAATTACACTGTGTTATAATAAACAATGCTTGGAGATTAACCCCTTGAGTCGACTCAACCATGCACTAAATTCTTGGCTAATGAGTTTAAAAATACATATTTGTAAATAAAAAAGTGAACTCTGTTTATCATGGTGAGTGAAGTTGAAAAATGCTTTTTCAAACTGGTATACCTAAGTTATCAAAAGACTGTTATTCGCAAATGTTAAAGTTTAGCTACGAACCATATGAAACAATAAGTAATAATTAATATCAAACCAAATAAAATAAACTTGCATTTTGAATTCAATTATTGAATTTAAACATTTTTTTGCTACAACTAGTAGCAAATTATCAAACCAAATCTAATTTGATAAATGAGCAAAGAAAAAAAGCATGTTCAATCTTGCGTACCCAAGTTATCATACAAATGCTATTCAAAAGCGGGCAACCAAAAACACATTAGTAGAGCTGACTATCAAATCAAAATAAAATAAAACGCCTCATTGGCTATTCTAATGACCTTTAAGCTGTTTTGATATTTAAATGTGTTGCTTAAATTTTAGACCAAAAATCTAAAAATGGACGTAAGCACCGGAATATACCTTACAGCCGTGTTCATACTACTCAGTAAGTAGTTTCCTCTATTCATCTAGTATTGTATAATACAGGTAACAACTTTGGTAAGTACAACAACCATTATGTATGCTTTTTATCGCCTGAAATATTTTGCAGGACTAAACTTGTCCAAAGGTGGGAACTGTGACTATGACCAGTGCGTCTCTCGTTGTCAAACAAATAATCAGTGCGGTGGAGGAAGATGCAATTATCGGGACCAGTGTGTCTGTGAAGATTGTTTGTTTTGTAGCAGTGATATGCAATGCACTAAATATTGTCAAAAGCAAGGCTATGCACAAGGACTGTGCCCAAATGACTCTCCAGAGAACAAATGTGTGTGCATGCGCAGATGCTTTGCTAATCTCTACTGTTCATATAAGTGCCTGTATCGTAAAAGTTGTGAACATGGAGAATGTATATCTGGTCGGTGCATATGCACAGGTTGTTAACTTATAATTTAGGTTATCTGGTCAACATATGATAACTTTATTCTCTGCATTTGTTACATTTTGCAAGATATTTTTGTGACCACATATTTTACACATACTTGGTGTTATATAATTTCTCATTATTTAAAAGCTACCATGTGTTTGTATGCAAATACATTTAAAATATTTGTAAATATTATAATATCTACCAATTAATATATAAGTATATATGGATTAATAACAACAGTTTCAAAAAGTAAAATATTGTATATTGTTTGAGAGAACTTTTAATTTACTACTAAAATTGATTTTAACACTTTAGAGAAAAGCAACAAAAACAGATGAGAGTGCTATGTTCTCTATTGTTATATTGCAAAAACTACATTATGCGAGAAGCTTTATAATTTTTGACACATGCCCAAAAAGGGTGAGTTTTGGTTAACAAAATAGTTATATGTTTTCACCCTTCTATTTATTTCACAGAAACAGACTGCTACACAATTCTTTTAAAAAAGACCCTCATTTGTGCGAATAAACAAAAAGCTTGTCTGATGTACATAATATTTCGTTTATGACAAACTAGTAGATTTATCCTTGAGCTATAAGCTTTGCTAGAAAGCTACAGTAAGTCTGTTTTTTCACATTAGCTAGAATGCTATTGATGTAACAAATAGGGTGTGAATTAAACATCTGTTTAAGGCATATCAATGGACTTGGGATCTTTTGTTAACTAACTTTACTGATGCGTAATCAACATGATAATTGTTTTAAAAATTACCTGAAAGCCACAACCATAAATATATTTTGCATATAGCTAACGTGTCTGATACCAAAATGCATTTATTGTAGCCTAAAACCTATAACATGGTGACATATGTATAAAAATAAAATTATATTCTGTTAACTAACTTTACTGATGCGTAATCAACATGACAATTGTTTTAAAAGTTACCTGAAAACCACAACCATAAATAGATTTTGCATATAGCTAACATGTTTTCTACAAAAAGGCATTTACTGTAGCCTAAAACTTTTAAAACACTTGATAATTTCATTCAATGAACTTGAATGACGTACTGCCATTCATATACATGTACTCACACATACAACTTGTTTTGACTTAGTAACAAGGGTAAGTTTAGAAGACGCTGTCATTAAGCAAATCAATAACCTTCCTCCAAGCCTCTACTGCATACATATAAGCTATTTATTTTGTACTGCATTTTTCACTTTTTTCTTCATTTTCCATGAGTATTTTTAGTAACAAGTGCAACCCTTTACCAAGTACATTAAATTTTATTTATTTTTCATTTATCCTCTGTGTGAGCATGTAAACTACTGGTAGGCTATCATAGATTACATTGCAAATTTAAAAAACCCAGAAAAACTAGTGTAAAAAATAATTTATTCAACCAATAAACATAAGCAATAGGTTATGTATTTTAATGAACGATTCAAGTGGTCAAAAACACTGATGCCATTTTTTCAAACCTACATTGTTCAACTTCAGTAGAATTTTAACAAAATTTTAGATCAGAATTTTTATACAATACTAGCAAGTGACTTGACATTGTTTGGTATTTTTATCAATTTTAATTGTATAGCCTGCGGGTTTACATGGTTTCCAGTTTAAAAAGCTAAAAACCAAGTGGAGCCATAAAATAAAATATTTTTAGAAAAAAGCAAATTACTTTGAGCATACGCAAGCGTAGGTTGTATGAAACTAGTCAGAAAACATAAAAATGCACAGAGTTTATACGTATGTGGGGAATTGCTGTGGGGAATTAAAACGGATAACAAACATTTGTTACAAGTCTGTTTACGAAATTCATAGCAAAGATTTTATTCAACTGAACCTGTATAAACCTGTTTATAGGATTTAGAGTATAGAAAGTACAAGGCTGTTATCTTTTTTATTTTAATGAAAAGTTTTCATACAATCTGAATTTTGGAATTCTGAAATTCTTTAAATTGTATTGGGTTATAATAAACATTGATTAAAAAGATTAACCCTTTGAGCCAACTCAACCATGCACTAAGTTTTGACTAATAAACTTAAAAATAAATTGTTGTACATATGAAAGTTAAATTTGATTAACGGAGTGGATGAAGTTAAAAAGTGCTTTTTCAAACTAGTATATCTAAGCTATCAGAACTCTTTTATTCACAAATGTTAGAGTTTAGCTAACAGCCATATAAACCTCTAAGCAGCAATGAATATCAAATCTAAATGAAATGAACCTGAATTTTCAATTCAATCAATGAGTTTAAACATATGTTTGCTACGACTAGTAGCAAACTATTAAACTATATCTAACTTGATAAGCAAACAGAAAACGAAAACAGCATGTTCAATTTTGCGTACCCAAGCTACCATACAAATGCTATTTGGAAGCGGGCAACCAAAACACATCAGTAGAGATGACTATCAAATCAAATCAAAATAAAATACATGTAAAAGCGTCATTGGCTATTCTAATGACCTTTAAACTGTTTTGATATTTAAATGTGTTTCTCAAATTTTGGACCAAAAATCTAAAAATGGACGTAAGCATCAGAATATACCTTACAGCCGTGTTCATATTACTCGGTAAGTAGTTTTCTCTATTCATCTAGTATAATACAGGTAACAACTTTGGTAAGTACAACAACCATTATGTATGATTTTTATAAACCTAAACCTATTTGCAGGACTGAACTTGTCCGAAGGTTGGAGCTGTGACTATGACAAGTGCGTGTCTCATTGTCAAACAAGATATCACTGCGGTGGAGGCAGATGCAATCCTTGGGCTCAGTGTGTCTGTGAGGATTGTTTGTTTTGTAGCAGTGATATGCAATGCACTGAATATTGTCAAAAGCAAGGCTATGCACAAGGACTGTGCCCAAATGGCTCTCCATTGAACAAATGTGTGTGCATGCACAAATGCTTTGCTAATTTCTACTGTTCATATAAGTGCCGGCATCGAAAAAGCTGTGAACATGGAGAATGTGTATCTGGTCGGTGCAAATGCACAGGTTGCTAATATAGATTACCTTATCTGGTTAACATATGATAACGCTATTATTTGCATTTGTTACATTTTGCAAGATATTTTTAATGTCCACATACTTTACACATACTTGGTAGTATAGCATTTCTCATAATTGAAGTACTACCATGTGTTTTTAATACATATAACCTTTGTGATATTTACAAAAATAATAATATAGTAATATGAATATAACAATATAACAATGTACTATGTGATTTTGTTATAAACCAGTGGTAAGCCTGGCGATGCCCACAAATTTTTTCCTTTGGAGTCTGCTGGTTCGCACATACTGTATATATTTAGGATAATGGTTTTCAGAAACCAAATGAAGCTTCAAAAAAAAAATCTTTAAGGGTCTGACAGCAAGCACAAAGCGTATGCTTGAGAAATATGAAGGATATCAGCCAACAAAGGTGGAGAAACATAACATTTAAGCGAGTTACAGATGCACTCAATGACAAAGTAGGATTTTTTGTAATTGATTTTAGTAGATTTTTACAGTTGATTTTTTTTGTAATAACACACACTTAAGATAATTCGTACTGCCGAAAAAATTTACATTTTAAATCTTGCTACTAACTATAATCAGCATAAACTGAAAATTCTATCTATTCTACATTTTAGCTTGAAATGATTTCGTGGTCAGTTAATATATAAATGCTTACACCGCCAGTATAAATAACATACAATCAGTTATATGCGACTGTAGGCTGACAGAACACCGAAGTTGTAGGCTGATGTCATCAACCAACCAAATGGTACAGAAGCCTTTTATCTATTTGAGCATAGTAATCTTGACATATCTGTTTCAATAATTCAAATTTATAGGCAGACTAAAGTGTAATAGAGGTTAGTTTGAAAAGTATTCTACGAGAGCAGAATCAATATAAACTAAACTAACTTCCAATTTCATTTTTGTTTACCATGTCTCTTTTTTTCTCTTCTAATTTTAAAAGTCACTAGTCTATAAACCAAGCTTCCTCAAACAAACGTAAAAATTTTTAAAGAATTTTTGGGTTTTCTCTGTCATTATGAGTTGTTAAAATGCATATAGTTCATGCTGTCTCTAATCGAAACAATCAAAAACAAAAAATAAAAAAACAAAAAATAAAAAAGCAATCAATCAAAAACTTGGCAACAATAATTTTATTGCTTTTTCTCCGCTAAATACCATAAAAGCCAGATACATTCAATGAACTGTACAAATGACAGTTTACTTTGAAAGACTTCTTTTAATATTTTATGAATGATGTATCTGCCGCCATATGTTTGGAGATTTCAAACTCCGCCAAAATAAAGCTTTTAGTGAAATCAATTTGTTGTATCTGTTAGAATGCTGCATGTAAATTTGAGTAAGATAACAAACCGTATTACATAAAACAATAATGATTGTACTTACAAAATAACTACCTTGCAGATTAATCTTTGACATAAAAGCCTTTGTGTGAACATACATCTGTATATGACTGAGCAATAATCAGAGGTTGTGAGTGCTAGATGGCTTTAACATGCAAGTGTCTAATGGCTCTTAAATAAATAAGGTTTAAAAATTGAACAAGTTACATGTGAGGGCACAGTCAGCACAATGCCTGGCCTTTTGTAAGATACACTTTTAAGGAAAAGCTATTGTTGTTTAATGGGGCTGTTGGTTGCTGCCATACCATAAAAAATAAAAATATAATACTTTTACAACAGAAGTATGAAAGTCTTTTGCCTTCTTTCACAAATAATCATTGAGTTCACAATTCAAATAACACAAAATTAGCGTCTAGTATGAGACAATACCCAAACCTTCATAATAACCTTAAATATTAAAAATTAACTAATTTTCCATATGCTTTTGCAAAAGCTAAATTTTATAATCAACAGGTCCCTCACCAAAAATCTCGATCTAAGACAATCTAACCCAATCTATATTTCTATCTCAATTTATTCCAAATCTATAATCCTAGTTTTATAATCCCAAATCCATTGTATCATCTTGAAGGTTATATTGACAGTAAAATTGACAAGAACATGTCTAAAAGTACTAAATAACAATGAAATTGAGTAAAATGTCTTCATTACATTATCAAGAAATATTTCAGCTTTAATCAGATGGCTGTTAAAAGGCTGTTTTTTAAGAACAAGGTAGAGCTTTGAGATCAACTGAGTTTAGCAACACAGTAAAAGGCACAAATTATAATGCATGTAAAGTTTGGATGAAATCAACAAAAAATGTGAAAATGTATAGCGCTTATCCAAACTTATGAGCGCAAATAAAACATGATAATAGTAAAATCAATAAAAACTAATATTACATTTGTTTTGACTAAAACAAATTTATTTTAAAAATCAAGATTCTGAGCTTTCATTAATGCGTAAATTTTTAAAAAAGCTCTTTTTTATTGTGAAAGGCATGACTAACTTTCCTGTGAGAAAAATACAAAAAATTTGTAAGAAGTTGTGAAAAAATTGTGAAAAAAATAACTTTCCTGTGAGGGAAAACACTTCATTATATGTGGTGGTGAAAAAGCAAGTAAAACTATGGCTGAATAAGCTATGAGTGAAATTGAAGAAAGATACCTAAAATTTACTTTAGTAAGATCTCCACATAACATTTGAAAACCGATCAAAGTTGGAAAAATAGCTAGTCAAGTTCACCATTTCATTTTTGTGAGTGATTCTTTGTGAACTACATTTACCTGCATACCTATCACAAACCAACCCTTGACCAAATTGGCTCATTATAACACAACAGATTACGAGATCAAATTGCTACCTACAATGATATTTTGCGACTTTACCTGTTTTATTTTTTAGTTAGTTCTTGTCCAAATTATCAGTAATTAAAAAGGAATCGGTATGCATACATGCATATTTTAAACAATGAAACAAAATAGAACGCTATATATATATACCACAAGATTTTCAAGGATTATGCAAAAATTGTTTATTAATTGATAAATATAGAAATCTGAGTAATAAATATGTAATAAAAATATTAAATAAAATTAAGTTAAAATGTTTGAAAATTACATAAAGTTTAAATAAATGATTAGAAAGGTGAGTTCAAGTTTATACAACATTTCTTTTTTGTAACTGACGCAATAATCCATAACACAATAGAAATAATATCTATTTATCAAAATAATACTGAGGAATCGCAGCTCAAACTGATTTTATTTGAAAAAAGGTGACATGTGATCGATACATATACAACTATCGATCGGTGTAAAACCATTTTCAGGACACTCTCCGTAATCAAACCCCATTCTTCTACAGTATGTGTTGCATTGCATGCTATTTTTGCATGGCGGACAGTAGTGACATTGGCAAAAGTGCAAGCTACTGCAGGAACCACCTCGACATCCATAGACTTTCTTACATAGAGCTAAGCAGTTCTGACGACTGCAGATCAGCTCAGGTTGACCTTGAGACTTGTTCAGACCTAAAACGTAGTTAAAAAGATTTATTGAAACGTAGAAATTCTCTAAATTTAGAAAACTTTTGAAATTTATTTAAATGTTAATTAAAAAAAATTTTTTGTAACTAAAATACATCCTAAAAACTTCGAAGTTTCATCAACCTTATAAAACAAGAATGAAGTAGTTGAACAGCAAGTCATGCTTTCTAAGATGCCATCTATTGGATCACTGCACTACAGTTATATTAAAAAATTTCTATAAGTTACCTACCTAATCAATTGCACACAATATGGTCTTTTGAATTTAATCTGTTTACAATGAAAGTTTGCGTATTTACAAAAACAGCAAACTTAGATAGTGCAAATGTGTCCATAGAATTACGTTTATCAAATGTTTAGATTACGGAAAGGAAATAGATTTTGCCTAGCTAAATCTTTTCAATAAATTGTTTCCGTTTCACAAATGCAAAAAATGAATTTTTTTATTAATTGATGATGAATTCCTGGTTTTAAATATATTTCTAAGTAATTTTGCTCAGTTCTTATGCATTCACGGAACAATTATAAATAACTATCATAGCCTATTTGCTTTTAAAAAACACAATATTACCATATGTATTACTGCCAACCTTCAACTTGTAATGTCAATTCACTCCTATACTTGCTTTGTAGGTCAAAACAACTGTATACATGCATGGGCAAAAGGTTCATTATAAGAATGCATCGCGGATACTTTAACCATTTTAGTGCAAAAAACAATCAATGCTTATTTTACTTACAGTGGATATGATGTTGAAAATAACCAGCATAATACTTTATAAAAAACTCAGTTTACAACTATATTTGATAAAAAAATAAAATAACAGTAGCTGAAAACATTTTTATTGACTTCATTTTGCTGAAACATGAACAAGGGCGCAAATTTGCAATGCTTAGGTTTGGTGGTAGAGTGAATAGCTTGAACACATGGTACGACTTACAATATATTTACTCAAAACTAACCTAATCTATGTGATTATTATGTTTCTAACTTCTATTTAGCATGCTGTAAATTATATTAAGTGTGAAGGCAAATACTTGCTGAAGGGTTACAGAGATGGTCATAGATTTTGGATAGAGAGAAAGATATAATATGCTTTGTTTGCACTAGTCCGTAAAGGAAATCAAGTAATATTACTATTACTAGCATTTGGTGACTTTTGATTCAATTGGCTAGTTTTGCAAAAAAATACCTATTTTGTCCAAAAAATGAAGTTTAAACAGCAAAATGGAAAACAAAATTAAGTGGTCAAGGGATAGCAGAGACAACACTAAAAACAAGCTATAAAAATTGTGTGATGTGAGTCAGAAAACCTCGCATACACGTAAGTAACTCGAAAATAATATGGTCCAAAACTAAGGGCATTACAGTTACTAGCCAACGGACCTTATCTACAAGAGGAGGCTGTAATAATTAGGTAGGCGCACTGCTTTAATAATGTCAAATAAGTATGTTGTCGTTTTAGGCATCTACCATTATTTTTTCTTAATAATCTATAACAAAATAATTTGAAAGAAGTCTGTAAGAATGGGCTTAAAAACGATTTACTCTTTTTAGTTAGAAAATAAAATCAATGGGCAGCATTTATAGCGTAAAACAAAAGCAAAAACTTTTATTTATATATGCACTTTTATATCACAATTTTAGTCAATTCAACTCTGGCGGTGAAATTATTTATGCACATGTTTATATTTCCTTTTTGTAAGTTTTTGAACCAGTTTTTACAGTTGCAAAAAATAATCAATTAGAATAGTTGTATATGCAAAAGTTGGGTATTGAAAAATTTACACTTTTTTATTGACACAAAAATATGTTTGAAGACTTTTTCTAAGAAATTTAGAGTTTTGCCAGAGCTCATAAAGATGCATGCACATTATTGCAAGTTGGACTTACCGCTTTTAGCATGAACAAAATAATTTTTGCTAGCCACTGACTCAAACCCAGATAACCTGTTGTATTGTTTATATAAATTCTTCAAAGCATGCTAATTTTTGTGTAAAAAACTTTTTGAAAAGTTGCTTGAGAAGAACCATAAACGGTTTATAATTTATGACTAGTTAAAATATCTCTTAAAATTAAGGATGAAATATTAAACCGCAAGCCAATTTAATCTCTAACTAAAAACAAATTCAAACATAGATTTTCACAAAAGGTGATCTTATAAATGAATAAATCTTAATTTACAAAAATAGAGTGCAAAATGTAAAAAATAAATTAACTGACTTTTTAACCAGCTGATGTCAGAAACAGAAAAAACTAAAATAATATTTTTAACATGCACTTGAAAATGTCAACTCTAATAAATGTTAGGGTTGAGAAATGACCCTAACAAATGTTTTTTATTCAATTACTTGCTTTTTTATTGCCGAAGAACTGTTTGACTGTCCTGTCAGGTAACAGACTGTCAGCTGCCAGTAGTTTACTTAATTTTCACAAATTAACATTTTAGCAGCAGACTATATAAGACTTGTACGTCAAAATGCAATTATTGATTTTTGAAGATGTAGATCATGCAAAATCAAATAATATATTTCAAATATATTCAATGTTAGCTAAGTTACAAAAGTAACTGGCATGTATTCAAAATCTAAATTTATTTGCTACGGAGTGCGGTTGTAACGGCTCGTTGTAGTATTCATACAAAAATATTCATCACAGACCAAAGAATGAATGGCTTCACCTAAAAGTTTGCAACAGTAAATAGAATATTTTATCATCCTTTTGATAAAACAGAACATAACAGTAGTTTTTTCTCAGAAGTCACAGCACATTATTGCGATCTCAAAGCTTTCTAATTTTTGGTTTAGAACGAGTGAAAATATATTTGTAAACAACGATCTAATCATATTTTTGCAGCTCACAGTAGTATGTATAATATAATATATATAACAATTTAATATCATTTTTTAACAACGAGCCTCAGATATTTCTGATAACTGTATTTTTATATTAAAAAATAAAGATTCAGTTTTTAGCAAAGCTGGAAAGCAATTGCATTTCTCTCTTGCAGCCAGTTTTTCGAAGCTAAAAAGTTTATCAAACGTGGCTTACGTAGGTCAAATACAAAGATTTTTTAAGCAAAATTTTTTATGGAATAAAACAATTAGATTAAAGCTTCAAAACAAAAAATCTAGCTGTTAAAGCATAAATACTGAGTGTAAATCAGTCAAACTATTTTGACAAAAGTTAACTTTTTTGGAAAATGCAAAATATTTTTACTACGAAAGAGCTAAGATGTTAATTTTTAGCTCAATAAAATTACTTTTGATTGAAAGCTTGAGCAAGTAAAAAGGCAGTATACAGGAACTGATCAGCCTAATTTACAATAGCTTGTGGTGTTCAATATTGCTACAAAAAGATTTTCAGTCATTATTTTATTCAAATGATTAAAATATATACCTCCCCCATGTATAAACTTTATGATGAGCAGGCTCAAAATTTCAGTAGACTTTATCAGAAAGTTTCAGCATTTTTCTATCGTTTGCTATTCTTTTTTGCTTAAGGTAATTTGACTGCCAAGATGTTTCAATATTAAAATAGAAAAAACTTGATCGGAGTTAAAATACTCAAATCGCTCAAATGTAAAAGCGTATATGACATTATTTGCAAAGAGACTGACAGTGTTATATGTCACTGCAAAGAGACGGATAATGCTGTCGCTTGAATACAATAGACAGTATCAACAATAGCAACTAAAGCTGCCAGGATGCTTTAAGATTAAAATTGGCAAATCATGATGACACAAGATCCAGTGAAAGTGCAGTTATAACTTCTATCATTACAATGGGACCAATGGAATAGAGATGTGTAACACTGCAACTTCAATGCTATGGTCGATGTCAGCTAAAGCAGCAATAACAACAACCAATGTCATTTCACATGCATTCATCTTCTAAGCATTTTAATCCCAACCAAGTTTTTCCCGATTCAAATCTTGAAACATCCTAACAGTCAGATCACACCAAACATCAAAAACAATTGCAAATGATTAAAAAAATACTGATACTTTCTGATAAAATTGCCAAAAATATTGTGTAAGTTCGTTTTGAATACAATGATTTTTTTCAAATGAAAAGTTTTTTAAAATTTTTTTAAATTTTTTAACATGTTGAAGTTCAACAAATACAGTTGTTGTATTTGATAATACTTACTTATAAAGGTGATTGCTATTGCCAGAACTGCATTCACCCACTTCAACTTCATTTCTAAAATATTTACCGCAACATTTAATGCCGAGACCACAACCGCATTTACTGTAAACGAGCTTGCTTGTTAAACAGGTTTTTACTGGCATTACCGAAACTTCATATTACTTCAAGCCTTTTGAAAACTATACTACAGAGTAACCTGTAGCAGAATATGAGATGCTAAAGTAAGCAGTACAAGAGTAATACAGACACTTTCAAAATTAATAATGTAATATATACTTATTTCGTCTTACCTGATTTTTGCTGCAAGTTTATATTCTCACAATATGCTGAATAGAAAAAATAGTTTGAACCGATGCAAGCTGGTCTCATGATAAAATTAATGATGCATGTGGGTAACAATAGTAGCCATTTATATTTTTAGCCATTTACTTCGATAGTCATTTACATCAATAGCCATTTACTTCAATAGCCATTATACAATCAGCCATTTACCTCAATAGCCATTTACAGTATATCAACATCCATTTACTTCAATAGCAATCTATCTCAAAAGCTATTTATTTCAACAACCATTTATATAAGTAGCCATTTACTTCGATAGCCATTTATATAGATAGCCATTTACTTCGATAGCCATTTATATAGATAGCCATTTGTTTTAATAACCATTTGAATCAATAGCCATTTACTTCAATAGCTATTTATATCGTTAGCCAAATACTTCAATGGCTATATATGCAAATATCAAGTTATACTAATATATATTTATTACATACAATCATTTATATAAGTTATTTGTTAGAGATAACAAAGTTCAAGCCTTGTCTGATAGTATTTAAATGAACCATATCAACTGTTCGTGCCAAATTTATCCACAAAGTTATTCTACCAAATATTCAGTTGGCAGTAAACTGAGTAAGTTTTGGCAAATATGTTTTGTTACAGCAAACCCTGACATCTTAGTTGTTTAGAAGGAATAATTGCTAGATTTTCTAGAAATAAAAGTTGAATTTGTGTCTTTGTGTACACATTGTGTTTGGGTCTATATGTATATGCCATCTTCATGTCTAGTTGCATATGTTACCGTTATATTCATGGGTATATTTTGTTTCTGAGTCTGCGTATATGCTTCCTTTGCCTCTGAGTGGAAATGGTATTTTTGTTTATGTACTTATGTTGTTGTTGTGTCTATTTGTCAATGTGTATGTAATGTTTTTGTTTTTATGTGCATATGTTGTTGTTGTGTCTATGAGTACATATTCATTTTATCTCTATGTGTATAAGTAGTCTTTTCCTTTGTGCGTATATGTATATGATGGCTTTGAGTCAAAGTTTATAAAGTTTGTGTGCCTCTGTAATAAATAGTTAAGCATCGCGCTGGCTAGGCAAAACGATGAATTTCTTTGTTTAAAAAAAGAGAGGATAACAATTAAGAAATTTATTTAACAAATAATTGTTTTATGCTTCTCTTCAAAAGAAACTGCCCTAGTTCAAGTATCAAAACACAGATACAACACTTTTTTAGATCTCAAATCTAGTTTAAGGCATGTGAGGTGCAGAAATCTTAACGTATTTTTTAATTACATGTAGGTTACCAAAGAGTTTGCATGCGTACAAGAGAAACCGAATAAAATTAAAAAAAAACAATTCAGCAATTTTAATTTTTTTATCAGACAAATATTTAATTTTTTAAATAAATTATTTAATAGAAGATAAATTCAGAAAGAGAAAAATTGAGCACAAGTTATAAAAAAAAGGCTACTATCAAATTTTTAATTTATTAGAGGCATTGCAGAAACTTTTGTTTTTAATTATATATTTAAGTTTAGTAAACAATTTTTTAGGTATATTTGTGTTTTCCTTTGCATTACAACTATTAATACTATTTGTAATACCCTTGTTTTCATATTTTTATTTACATGTAAATAATAAACATAACTTAATTTTGTATCAGAGATATAGACTAACTACTCAATATGCACAAGAAGCCAGCTGAATGCTAGAGTAGTTACATGTATGTTAGGGAAGTAGCAAAGTAAATACATTTGATAAAAAGCAGTTTGCTGCCAATTTTCTGCCAAACTAAAAAATAAAAATAAAATCTTGAATTTGTAAAGCACTATCCGTGACACACTACTGCAGTATATATGTATTGTATAAAATTATGATTATATAATCAAGAGAGAATTGGAAATTTACTTAAGAAATAGCAGCACAATGATATCTTGGTGATATGACTGTTAACAATCTGAAAGAAAATATAAATGAAGTGTAATATTCCTTGTATATGTGTCAATATTCCAATATTAAGTATTTATTACACAAAGTCGCTAACTTTAGTAATATTTCTGACAGCTAATGAACCACCTTAAATAATAGCTTTTGTTGAACTATTCACGATCTGTTGAGAGGGGATCAGAACATTCGCATCCGTTTCTCATCCTGGAAATTGGACATTTTCCTGAACCATAACCTTTTGCTTTGCACCGTACAGTGCATTGGGTGTCACTTATGCATTTGGGACATACCTCGCAGACACAGTTTCCTTGCGAGTTACATTTGTTAAGCCGGCATCCATAGTTATCGCACAAGCGCCTACAAGCTTGAGTGTCACATTTCGCTTCTGAAAGATTCAAATCTAAAACATCAATACTGAGTATGAGATGAGGTCTTATTTGCTAACGGAAACTTTTGTATTGCCAATTGCTAATTGCTAATTGACTATTGCGTATTGCTAATTTCTAATCAGTAATTGACTATTAAATTTTGCTAATTGCCAATTTTTTGTTGCCGAGTTCACAATTGATAATTGCTTGGATAATAATTTGGACTTCTGAAAGTTGCTAATTGTTAGTTGCCAAGTGCTAGTTGCTCATTAGTAAATGCTAGTTGTTTACTGTAAATTGTATATGCCAGTTTACAATTGCTAGCAGCCTATTGATCAATGATGGTTGTTAATACACTGACATGTTGTCAAGATCTTATACTTGTATATGGCATAACTTCACCAAGCAATTTGCAGGCTGTGTAGGCACTTTAGCAGTTGAACAGTTTAGCAAATACAATGCCATAATTCAAAAATTTGCTTTTAATTTAAATATAATTTTAAATTGCTCAAATTTACACAAACTTACAGAAATAACCAGCGTCCAAATATTTTATGAAAGCATAAAACTTTTGAAAGCTAAATGTTGTGCCTATTAAATTCTGAAAACTAAAAATGTAATGCATAGCTATTGCCCAAAGCGCAACAGATTAAAACAAGGGTTTGAAAACATTTTAAAAATAAATTCATGAAACAATTATTAATAGATAAATTTTAGAGCAGCAAATTTTTTTATAATATTTTGAGGCTGACTCGGAACACAACAATTTGCTATAACATACTATTATTTTCCCATTGGGAGACTTTTGCTACTGTTATGTTTTACAATGAAATAAAGATCTAGCTTATTTATAAAACAATTTTAAATCACATCAATTTGTTGGCAAAAGCCTAAGTGTATGGTGTATTAAGTCTATTGCAGCAAACAAAGTTTTAAAGTGCATATTTCAGAGTGAGAATGCCTGGAGTTATGAAACTGGTAAATAATGAAGAATTATAAATCAGTGGCTTTTAAAATTGCCCAGAAAGTTCACAGGAAGATTTTTCAGCAATGAATGACCAAATTTAAAAGAAGTTACTCCTTTCATAAAGTACAATCAGAATGCTTGCAGTGTAAACTTTTTAAAACTATTTTATTTGTCTGCAAATATATAAAGTGCTAGCTACATGTAACACATAGAGTTATAAAAATCCATTAATTTTGTCACTTTAACCCTATATAGCTTTGTCTAAAAGTATTCCATTCAAAAAATACACATTTAAAAAAAATTAAAATATTGATAATAAATTGTCCTACACAAAATTTGAAAGGTGAGTATAATATTAGTTAAAAAAATACATTACAGCTGGAGTTGCTTGCACGAGCTTAAAAATCAATGTTGCCCAAATTTGAAAGCAATCTCAATTTTTTAAAGTATCTATAACTGTAAATATTTAATAATTTGAAAATAGTTTTATGCTTGATTCTAAACCTCATAATCTTTTTTGAAACTATAAGTTCAGAGATGACCTCTCACAAAATTTCAGTAGACTTTATCAGAATGTGTCTGTGTTAGACTTTATTAGACTTTATTAGACTTAGACTTAGACTTTATTTTATTATTTGCAAATATTTTTAATGTTTGGAATAACTACTTTAAACATGAAATTTTTTATAGAACTTGATGAATTTACCATCTTTTTTTAGCAGTAAAACTTAAATTTTTAAAAAATTTAGAAAAATTGAAAAAAAGCAGATTTTTTTTAGATTAAACCTTCTAGCTATTGGTATTTGCGGTAATTTGGTTTTTTAGAATTAATCCGAAAGACTTATTTTACGGTGAACCAACAACCTCCTGTCAGTAAGCAAACTTATTGGATGTATATGCATATAATTTTTCTGTTACTGAAACATAATTACTTTTAGAAATGAATATACTAAAAGTATTGAATCTTACATCAGCAAAGACAAAATAGGTCCTATAAACTAATGTTTAATTTCAAAAAATGGTGAAGCAAGTGAAAATATAGTTGAACAGAAAACTTCATATAAGGTGAAAAAATGATGCTATTTATTAAACAAAGGAGTTCACTAAACATAAAAAACTTACCATAAATTATGTGTGTGAAATGTCAAAAGATTTTAATTGACCTAATTATTTTGATTTAATTTTTGATTGACTTTAATTGTTTACTAAACAAAGAAGACAATTAAAACATAAAAACTGATAATAAGTTATGTGTGTGATATTTATTAATTTTAATATCATACTTTTGCTTTGATAAAAACCAAAAAAGACTACAAACAGGTTGAATGGAGAAATGCATGCTTTTATCTGTAGATGTAAAAATCTTTGTTGCACAAATTGGTTATATTACGCTTGTTATAGTCTATTTAGCATTTAAGGAACTAATTGATTTTTCTGCAGAGTAGAAGAAGGCGGGGTAATTTGTGCCGTTTTTCGGTTTTTGGTGTATGTACTAGTAGTGCCTTTTAACTTTTTTCACCCAAATATTTTTATGTATGTAGTTTAACATGTTCTCTAACAATATATATCAATCAGTTTGAATTAAACTTACAAGGTGACAAAGGAAACCATTTCTTATAAAATCTTATTAATGGCACAACATACCCCGCATGTGGGGTAATTTGTGCCACATACTTATTTTATACGGGGTAATTTGTGCCAGCATAAAACATTAACAAAATTGCATAATTTTTGGTGACTTTATCATAATAACACTTTATAAAACTTTTATTTGCTGTATAACTCAGCTGAGTATTTAAATACTATAATATATATTAATTAAATGGTGACATTACACAAGTCAGTACTTCAAACAATAAAATACATTTTATTCAATGGTGAAATCACCCAAGTCTATACTAAACATAATTTTTCTTGCAGCCCTTTTGGTCCCAGGAATAGAAATAGGCTTTCTAAGCTATAGCACCACATCGTTAACTGTAATCAATTCTAGATCATCCTCATCAGGGAAGGTGAATGATACAGCCGGCCTCTTTACTTTACGCATGAATTTAACTTCGAAATTGTGTTTTACGAGAGCATTACTTTTCTGACATAGAACTTGTTATGCTGTTGATCAGTCACATAGTTCACCAGCACAAAATACCCGGCTCTTAACTAATGTAGGCTGCTCTAGGATGCCAGTTTCACCAAACTCATCATCTAGACTGTTTGAATCTGCCTGCAGCAATTCAATTTGCATATCCTCTTCTAACAATGACTCGGGTATTGGAGCTTTTGCAACTTTGTGCTTATTTGCTGGTGCTTATTTGCTTATTTTGCACTTGCTGGTGCTTCACGTTTGCTTCTTTTTAAAGAAGCTTTCTTAGTTATTTTTCATTTCGGCTCATTTCTGAGTTTTTAAAATTTGTCTTTGCTGAGCCCATGAAAACAAGCATTTAAAGTTTTAATATAGGCAGCTATAGACCTCTCTTCTTCATCGGTAAAAACCCTGTGAGCAGCAGCAGTCCCCTCGTAGCCTTTTTGCATATTATTAGTGATATATCTAGCCAACGTCATTCTGTTTAGACCATGCACTTTGGCAGCATTTCTTATACTGGACGCCTCTTCATGAACCAATTCTAGTTCATGAAGAGGCGTCCATGTAGTTCATTAACAGCCTTTTCTAGTTGCTCTATCACCGATATTGTCAACACGAATTGTCTTTCTTTTGTAATTTTGTGTCATTTTTGCTATAGCAGTGAGAGTGAGCTAAAGTAATAGAGGTTCACCAGTAAAAACCCATATATAAACCAAATTTTATATAAAGTTACATGTTGCAGTAAAAGCACGGTGTAAGTTGTGCCGGCACAAAGTACCCTAGTGTCAGTGGCTCAAATTACCCCGAACCTCCATGTTGAACAAAAACTGAAATTATAAAAAAAGTATTACATAGAATAAATTTATACAATGATGTCATTATACCCAACAAACATATTAAAAAGGAATAAATGGTTTGGCGTAACTTTTGCAGTTCATTCTTCAAAAAAATTATTCCCAAATATCATGCATCAAAAATACTTTTTACTGAGAAGATGACTAAAGTTAGAATAAATTACTCACTATGCGCTTTGAAGATAAGAAACAGGAAACAATATGGTCACTATCCAATGCTTGTTATGTGAGAGAAAAAGCAATATCGTACATACAATAGTTTTTCTAAAAAGTGCCCTGGCACAAATTATCCCGTGGCACAAATTACCCCGCCTTCCCCTACTGATAAAAAGACAACTTTCCACAAACTATAAACTTGTTTTTTTTTAGCAAAATGCAGCTAAATACAAAAGTTAAAGACACTAGATCTTAAAAAGTAGAGGATATGGTACCAAAACAGAGCACTTATGTACTAAATTTTATGCAATGAAAAATTCTGAACACGCAATTAATAAGACAACAAAAGTTTTGGTTAATTAGCCAGCTTATTAGAATGTCACTCTAGCCAACTGTGCTAGTCAGCCACCTTACGAAACATCAAGAGTATTTGACCAAACTGCAAGAAAACAATTACTTGGTGGGAACAAAAACTCTTGACATTCAGTTTCATACAGTGAGGCTCTAACAACTACACTAATCCAATACAATAAAAAAGGATAAAATTACCAAAAGAAAATTGAAAGCCAATGGCCATTGATTATGTGTGTAGTTTTTGATTAGTGTCTGTAGTATAATAGTACAGACTTCATCTGTAGTATTATGCTACTACTACAGATGAAGTCTAAAAACAAAACGTTAAATGATAATTTTCCGTGGCAACACAAACAATCTCACAACACACTGATTTGAAATCAAGTAACCATAATAGTACCAAGTAACAAAAATAGTGAAAAGTAAAACACCAGATTTCCAGGAAACAAGATATAACTGATGTATACTTACATGATACAAGCATAAGCAGTACAACGATGATGCTTAACTTAATTCCCATTGTTGTAAATATTCTACCGATATCTCACTTGAAGGAAACGTTTTTAGTGTGAAACTCTGTTTTGTTTACCAACGAGTAGAGTTTCTGCTATTGAAGCACTCATGCAAATAACTACCTACCATCTACATGAGCGGATACAGACTTGAAGTGAAATGAAGTGACAAATCAGAACTTTTGATCTTACATATGAATAACATTTATCAAATATTGTAAAAATCTACAAAACTCACATATAATATGTTTGTTCAACAATGACTTTCTTAAAGTCTGTGTAGCAAATTAGGTGTTTCATGACAGGAAGTCAACTATCATTGGCAATGTAGTTTGTCTCTCTTGCCTTTTCTGAGCTGCACTGATGAGGCTTCTATAGTCAAAACAGTACTGTCTGTAGCATGAGTATACAAAGTATATATCTATAGATATTTATGTTTATATATTTATTTTATATTTATTTCTCACCCCGGTTAACCCATATGGATGGTAATTTCTGCTCTAACTCGGGTCTCTCACCAGAGACCTGGGAGTTTAAGCCCTCGCCTCAAGATCTTCGCTGTTCCCAATAAAACACTTTTCTGCAACTCACTTGAGTTGATTGTTGCCAGTATCTGGGCTAGCCAAGTTTTATGTGCAAGTGTTATTGCCCCCGGTGCCCCAATGACTACTGGAATTACAGTCGTTCTTACATTCCAGCATTCCTCAATATCTTCTCCAAGAGGGAGATATTTCTCCACTTTTCCTTTTTCTTTGCTGGCTATATTGTAGTCACTGAGTACTGCTATATCTATTATTGTAGCCCTCTTGTTCTCTTTGTCCACCACCACTATATCTGGTTGGTTTGCTAGGACATGCTTGTCCGTCCGGATGTAAAAGTCCCTCAGGATCTTAATGTAGTCATTTTCATTTACCCTACCGGGAGCTTCCCACATGTGCTGTGATTTATCAAGACCATACTCATAACATAGACTTTTGTACACGACATCTGTGACATGATTATGCCACTCAATGTATGCGTTTCTGGCTAGCTGCTTGAATTAATTGATGATGCGTTGGATGGTCTCAGGTGCATTATTGCACAGTCTGCATGTGGATCGTTTCTAGTGTAATAGATTTGTGTTTATGAGTTTTCTGTTTGTTGTTGTTGTTCATTGTTTGGTTGTTTTGACTTGAATTGCCTTGTTGGGAGTACCTGCTCCCGGGCTGCTATGAGTAGTGACTCTATATTGGCCGCTAGGTTCCCTTTGTTCAGCCATATATATTTTAGGTAGAGATCGTCAACCTTAAATATTTGTCTGTGGTAAGCACCATGAAGAGGTTTCATGTGATAGTCAAGTTCCTCATCATCACTGCGAGGCTGTATTGTCAGAGCAGTCAAATGAAATTTAGCTAACAACTTATCTGTGGTTGCCGTTGAGGCTGCATAAGCTTTAATGCTTTGTTCTTCCTCTTTCACTGTCTGCTGGGTTCCCTATCTCATCTTTCTTATTGAGATACAATCTGATGGTATCAGATATTTATACTGATTCTACTAGACTATATACATGTATATACCACTATATATTGTATTATATATATAGTATAAGTATATATGAATACTAGATATATATATACATGTATATATATACATTTATATACATAAATGGCAGTATATGTATAAATATATATATACATGTAGTAGAATATATATATATATATAAATATATATATATATGTATAAATATATATATAAATGTATATATATATATATATATATATATATATATATATATTTATATATATGTATATATATATAAATATATATATAAATGTATATATATATATATATACATTTATATACATACATGGCAGTATATGTATAAATATATATGAATATATACATGTAGTAGAATATATATATATATATATGAGAGCTGCACAACGATTATAGAAATTAATCACGGTTAATAACTGATCTGAACTTGCTAATCTTCGATTAATTTTAGAATAATTCTAGCAAAAATCTGCATACTCTAAAACATATAATACAACTACATATAAATTAATTATATTTGAGAGAATTATTGTTAACAGGAGTACTTGTTATGTACAACATTCACAAGTTTCAACATATTCATTATTATGAGTATGAAAATAGTCCATGAAAGTATACTATTAAACCAGCCAAAAGTTGAGGCAGCACAGTTTATTCACACTATTTGAACAAAAAGATAGGGAAGAGATGCCCTCTTCTTACAATATTGCTAGCTTTAAAGGATAGCCGCTCACCGGGGACAGCAGTGACGGTAGTCAGAAGTTGTAGTTATTGTCTGCAACAGCTGGTGATGAATTCTGAGCGGTAGGATGAGAATTAGTTAAATTATATCTTAATGATGATGTGCTGCGGTGGTAGACAAGTTCTTTCTGGTATATATTGCACTTCACTTTCTTGTTTATGCTTCCAACAACATCTGTAAATGTGTTAGCTAGTACGAAGGACATTTTTCTGCTTTTATGTTCCCATAAAATGTCAATCTTATTTTACTATTACTATAAAGCTGAAATATGATTGTGAGTTTTCTGAAAAATTAAAATACATGTATAATTTACCTTAAAAAAGTTTTAAATATAAGAAAAAAATAGACTGCAAGATATTAAATAGTACTGAAATCACAGTTGTGGCTATTACCTAGAAACATGTTCAAACAACTAACAACATGGCCGCTTGCAACTAGATCGACACGGCACTTTTTTGTTGTAGAAACAAGTTTTAAGTTTGTTAGTGACTTTTTTAATGTTTTCATAATTGAGTGCAAAATAATTGTGGTTGTACTTGATTGGTAACAAAGTGTTGCTTGTCATAAATCACTGCGTTGCATTTTATTTAAGAATAATTGGCTTGACTCAGTTAATCGTATAATTGAGTTGATTGCGTTAATCGTTTAATTAACACGATCATCGTGCAGCTCAAATATATATATATATATATATATATATATTTATATATATATATATATATATATATATACGCACACATGGTAGTATATATACACACGCATGTAGTGGAATATATATGCATATAAATAATATATCTATATATATATATGTTTCTCAAAGTATGTATGTGTGTAATTCTGACTATAGCTATAGCATACACTGATTATTTCCCAATGCTGCTAAGCTTTCCAATGCTTTTATTAAGAATTAATTGTTGTAAGGTAAAATTGCTATATCTGGGGTCTAGGTCGAATCCTTTTACGCAAACAGTTATATTATCTGCATGGTAAGAGCCTCGACATTATCTCTCTGTTTGGTCAGACAAAGACAGTGCAATATCTCAGTTTTACATTTGTACCAGTATCAAGAGGTACCATTATCGTCAGATTAAAAGTTTTGATAGATAGCTTCTGGTGGAACAGAAACCTTTTTTATAAACACACTTTTATGCATGAATTGCTATTATTAATTCAACATATTCAGGATTTTTATTTTGCTTTCTCAGTCCGTATTAATTGTATCATTACCGAATCATCATTTATTGTTATCATAGCAAAACCGACTTAATTTAGCTATTACTTGCTAATTATTTTACATTTTCATTTAAACCTTTTTATATTCGTTTGATTTTTTTAATTGACCTGCACAAAAGTTTTTCTCTTGATATAAATTTTAAAAGTCGATAGAAAAAATTTGAAAAACTTTACAGCTGTTTGTATTTTCTCACTTAATTTATTTCAATTACAGAAAACACTTTTCTCATGAGATGTAGTTTGAAAGTTAGAATGGCAGATGTTCTTACATGTATTTGTTAAATAAAAATAAATTTTCTGTCGAAAGACTTTTTTAATAATGCGGCAACGCTGGGTTGTTCAGCTAGTAGATATATATATGTATATATACATGTATATATATACATATATATACATATATATATATATATACATATATATATATATATATATATATATATATATATATATATATATATATATATATATATATATATATATATATATATATATATATATATATGCCTCAGTATGTACATTGAGAGATGTACACTCATCAAGATGTCAATGACCAAATGGAAGACGGAATTGGAGGCTAATGGTAAAAAGCTAGCGAGTGTAAAAATTAAGCGAGGCATCTATCAAGGTGATTCCTTATCACCTCTGCTCTTCTGCATATGCTTAAACCTTCTAAGCAATATGTTGGAAGAGACACAATATGAGTACCAGTTTAAGAGTGGCACCAAGATAAACTACCTCTTCTACATGGATGACATCAAGCTGTACGCTAACAAAAAAAGGGACATTGATTTGCTAATACAGCTCACTCAGGTATACAGCAAGGACATCCGAATGACCTTCGGTATTGAGAAATGTGGAAGGCTAATTCTTAAGAAAGACAATTCTTAGCTCACAGATGGCCTAAGAATATCAAATGGTACCATAAAAGATATAGAAGAAGAGTACAAGTACTTGGGGATTATGCAAAGCAACATCAACACGAAGCCGGAGTATATCGCAAAGCCATTACCGGATAAAGGAAACGCCTTCGGCAGGTCTTACGGAGCCAGCTCAACGCCAACAACCAAGTCATGGCAATAAATACCTACGCACTGCCAGTAATAAGATATCTAGCAGGCATAATAAAGTGGACTGAGGAAGCCATCAAGGAAACAGATATAGCAACTTGTAAACTGCTGACCATGCATGGAGCACTCCACCCAAAATCTGATACTACTAGATTGTATCTCGATTGGAAAGATGGAGGTAGGAGACTCAAAAGTGTACAACAGACAGTGAAAGGGGAGGAGGAAACCATCAAAGCATATGCAGCCTCCATGGCCACTTCAGATAAGTTGCTAGCGGAATTTCAATCGTCTGCTCTTACAATGGACCTACGCCATGATGATGAGAACATTGACTGGCACACGAAACCTCTTCATGGTACTTACCACCGACAAATATCTAAGGTCGGCGATCTTCACCAGACATATATGTGGCTGAACAAAGGAAACCTAACGGCCAATACAGAGTCGCTAATCATGGTAGCCCAGGTGCCGGTGCTCCCAACAAGGTAACTCCAAACAAAAATCTATCACACTAGAGACGATCCTAGATGCAGACTGTGCAAAGATGCACCTGAGACCATCCAACACATCATCAGTGGATGCAAGCAGCTAGCAGGAAACGCATACACTGAGCGGCATAATCATGTCGCAGGTGATGTGTATAGAAGTCTATGTGACGAGTATGGCCTTAATAAATCACAACACTGGTGGGAAGCTCCTGGTAAGGTGAATAAAAATGACCACGCTAAGATCCTCTGGGACGTCCACATCCGGATTGACAAGCATGTCCTAGCAAACCAACCAGATATAGTGGTGGTGGACAAGGAAAACACAAGCGCTACTATAATATATTTAGCAGTACCCAATGACTACAATATAGCCGGCAAAGAAAAAGAAAAGGTAGAAAAATATCTCCCTCTTGGAAAAGAAATTGAAAAATGATGGAATGTAAAAACAACTGTTATCCCAGTAGTTATTGGGGCACTGGGCGCAATAGCACCGATGCATAAAATGTGGCTTGCCCAGATACCAACAGCAATCAACTCAGGTGAGTTGCAGAAAAGTGCGCTATTAGGAACAGCTAAGATCTTAAGGCGAGTGCTCAAACTCCCAGGTCTCTGGTAGGAGACCCAAGTTAGAGCAGAAATTACCACCCATACGGGGTATCTGGGGTGAGGAAACAATTTATATATATACATATATATATAAATATATATATATACATATATATATATAAAATATATATAAAATATTTATAAGTGGAACTTCACTCTATAACTGGACTGTGCAGCGTCCACTTTGTCTAAAATATATATATATATAATCGAAGTAAGAGATGACTAAAAATGAGTTTTTGTTACTAATAGTTTCATGTACAGAGTACAATCATCAAACAATAACTCATACTAAAATGACTACCCTATTGCCAACGTTAGGGCTCACATTCAAAACTGCATCACTAAAAGATTAAAATATTAAAGTCAGGGTACAAGCCTGTAGCTTACATATGAGATAGAGAGCTTCTAAAAGCAATTGTCCAAAAACAAAGTTTACTAAAAAAAAGATAAATAAATAAATAAATAAAAAATTATATACAAAGAGTGTTTATGTAATGCTGTCAGCTAAAAGAAATTTTCTATCATGTCTGCAGGTTGTTATTACTTTCTGTTGTTTATTCAGACTGCTCTTTTCAAGGTGCATAATAATGTAATATTTTATTTGCACCCTGAAAAATTATTATGCACCCTGAAAAGAGCAGTCTGAATAAATGACAGGAAATAATATGACCGCGCTAAGATACTCTGGGACTTCTACATCCAAACGGACAAGCATGTCCTAGCAAACTAACCAGATATAGTGGTGGTAGACAAGGAGAACAAGAGGGCTACTATAATAGATATAGCAGTACCCAATGACTACAATATAGCCAGCAAAGAAAAAGAAAAGGTAGAGAAATATCTCCCTCTTGGAGAAGAAATTGAAAAATGCTGGAATGTAAGAACAACTGTAATCCCAGTAGTCATTGGGGCACTGGGCGCAATAACACCGGCGCATAAAATGTGGCTTGCCCAAATACCAACAACAATCAACTCAGGTGAGTTGCAGAAAAGTGCGCTATTGGGAACAGCTAAGATCTTGAAGCGAGTGCTCAAACTTCCAGGTCTCTGGTAGGAGACCCGAGTTAGAGCAGAATTTACCACCCATACGGGGTATCCGGGGTGAGGAAACAATTTTATATATATATATATATATGTATGTATATAAACTGTATATATATATGTATATATATATATGTATGTATATAAACTGTATATATATATGTATATATATATATATATACATATATATATATATATATATATATATATATATATATATATATATATATATATACATACATATATATACATACATATATACATATATATACATATATATACAGTTTATATACATACATATATATATATATATACAGTATATATACACATATATATATATATATACAGTATATATACATATATATATATATATATATATATATATATATATATATATATATATATATATATATATATATATATATATATATATATATATATATATATATATGTATATATGTATATATATACATATATATACAGTATATATACAGTATATATACAGTATATATATACAGTATATATACAGTATATATACAGTATATATATACAGTATACATATACAGTATATATATATTGCCAAGAATATGAAGCAAGAATGATTTGCAATAATGCTAATTTATTAATGGAAACAGTGTGAACGTTTCAAGTGCTAAAACAAAACCTCAAGCAATAACACAAACTAATAGACACTTGAGCTTATAAACTTTGCTAAAAACCAGCAGGCTTGAACATACCCAACAAATAACAAAATGTACTACAAAATTCAATTTGTACTGATCCAGTAAACAAAACTTTTGCAACAAATTGCCTATCTTTTTACTTAGTACCCTCTAACCATTTATTTAGCCATATAATCGTAAGTTGTTAGCTTAAACTTTGTTGGCTGAGGTAATCAAAGGTTGAGAAGAAGGCCTAATTATTGAGTTCTCAGATCTGAACTACTAGCATGATCAGCCACGATGAGAAAATGAGTCTTTTTGCAACTCCAGTTATAAAAGTTTTAAAAGAGTTGAAAAAGTAATTAACTACCAGCCGCAACAAAAAAAATACTTGTTTACTGAAATAGAATGCTTTTTAAGCATCTGATAAATTGCAGGCAAATTAATAACAAAAAAAAATAAAAGATGAACATTTTCAGTTCATATGTTGGTACATGTATAGCAATGAGTTGGAATGATGGTTCGTGGTTCATGATTGGTTTATTAGTTTGACTGCCTCAAAAGGAAACCACCAAAATATTTGCTTAAATGACTCTTCATTACTATTTAGGTTTGATTGGTTGTCTGTTGAAAACATGTTAACTATCAGTTTAGCTCCTAATTCTTTTCTTCATCAGCTAAGCATGTTTTTAATGGGTGTTTATTATTGATCGATTATATGCGCCATTGCAAACACGTTGTATTACAATTCAAACAGATTGTCTAGTGACAGACTAAACTGAGTCATGCTGAAGACCACATTTATCTGTGTAATTTTTCTAAGTACCATATGTAAGTATATATTATATTATTACAAGTTATTATAAAGGTTTGATATGTAATAATACATATTAATATTATTATAATGTTGCTGTACTATATAAAATATATTAATTGTGTCATTATATTATTACTCTAATTGTATGTGCCAAACTATTTATAGTATTATTTGATCACTATGATATTATTAGTATAGTATTATCTGTAAGTGTACGAATTATATTAATATGTTATTAAAATAGCTTTATACGTAACTATCTGCACTGCGTAATAGCTATGTTATTATATTAACAACATGGTGTGTATTACATGTATATTAATAAAGCACTATTACCATATTAGCTTAGGTTTATACACAAGTACAAGAATTATATTACTATTATAGTATTATGTTGTTTTTAATCTAGTTTTATATGTAAGTATATTCATTTTATTATCATAATATTATGATGTTATTGAAATTATTTTATGTGTAATGATATATATTATATTATTACTATATTATTGTTATGGTATTTTATGTAATCATATTTACTATATTATTATGACAGTACTATGTTATTAATCTAGTAATTATATAAAATATATTATAAAATTATTGTTACATTATTAGTAAAGTATTATAGATAACTAAATATATTATAACATTTTGGTCTAAAGATTATGTAAACTTCTTTATATAGTACCATGCTTTACTGTTCATAAATTTGACTTAGATGTGTAGGCGAATCAAAAAACGGTATTTTTGAAGGTCTACCAACAGCTTACGGAGTTCTGCCACCGATATGCTCTAAGAAAGAATGTGAAGCGTACTGCGCCCAAAATTTTGGCTGTCAACGCGGTTTCTGCTACGTTCGGAGCTTGTGCCAGTGTGATCGGTGCCCACCTTGTCAGAGTAATGCTCAGTGTACATCATACTGCAGCCAAAGAAGATATGCCTATGGAAAATGCCCTAGCTACACCCCTATTGAAGACTGCGTATGCATGAAGAAATGTGTTTATGACTTTGCCTGCGCGGTGCAATGCAAAGCACTAGTTAAGTGTCAAGATGGGTACTGCGCAAATGGCTGGTGTCAGTGTACTCAGTGTAACTAAAAAAAAGACTATATGGCTACAATGAAAATACTAAATACAAAAAATCCTTTTTTATATACTTAATGGCTACAGAAAAAAATATTACGTATAAAAACCAGATTTCCTCTACACTGTAAAGCTGCAAAATTATTAACAGTACTAAACCTTTTTGGAAATAAATTTTAATTTATGTATTTGCTATTTGAGCAAATGAAGTTTTTTCTGGTGGTGGCTCAAAGAGTAGGCAACGGTACAGCATAATATATTGTCTAAATACATGTGGATCAATGGCAGTTATTATGGCAGTTATATATATATATATATATATATATATATATATATATATATATATATATATATATATATATATATATATATATATATATATATATATTGCCTTTCATTGTAAATTCACTAATGTTAACACCTTCCAAAAATCTCAGAGTTGCTTGAATTAAAGTGTGATTTTACTTATACATATGTACTCATATTATTTTTGATATTTTTAACAGATTAATAACAATGTAGCACAAATTATCAAAAGCAGTGACTGATGCATGATGGGATGCAAAAGTGCTAAACATCAACTTTTATCTTCAAGCAAAAAATGGGACAAAATATTTTTGTGTAGAATTCTTCCAATGCTAACTTTATATTTATTGGAGTGTGTTACAGAACCACATATACTAAATGTAAATCATTTTTGTAGATTTAACAGAGTTATAAACTCATTTCAACTTTGTACTGGAGTTACATGAAAGCAGATAGAATAGTAATGCTGTACAAACTTTAGTCAGTTAATTCTGCAAAAACTATGTAATAGCCACAAATTAAAGATAAAATTATGTTACATGTATTTTTGCTCAATATTTTTAAAATGGAACCTTTCAACATACAGACTTGTATATTGAAAGCATACAAATCATATGTCAATCATACATCAACTTTTCAACATCTGTATTTGTAAATTTGACAAATGTGAGAACACAACTCATTATCATATGCTCTTAAAATGAAACACATCAAAATTTTCAACATATATGTAAATTGTATTTGCTAAAAATGTGAGAATACAACAAGTTTGAAACCATTTTTTAATTAAGATGCACCATATATATTTATAAATAATAAAATACTATACACATGCATTGCAATTCATCTAAATATATATAATACACTAGTATTACCAATCATATTATTACCAATCAAGTTAACAATTAGAGGTGTACCTGTAATAGTAGAAAAGGTTTGTAGCTATTGAATAGTTATCAGAGAATTTTAACCTATCCATAGCAAAAAACCAGACTACAAAGTACAAAACAATATGGCAAATTATAAAAAAGTCAGCACTAACATTATTTAAAAAAATGCAATTACTACCAAATTATTAGTTTAAAATGGAAAAAACTATGCAACAGCATGAATCAAATGCCAGGACTTCATTATAAATCATATTTGGTGACAGCTTATCAAAAGCGATTACAAAATTGCACTAAAAAGCTATAAAACTAATTTAGAATGTTGTGCGCCAAAAAACTGAAAGATTTTAAAAATGAAAGTTGCATGACGCCATTGGTAAATGCGAAAAGTAATAAACTGGTGTAAATTTTTATTAGACAATACGATTTCTTTAAACTAGTCTCTATTTAAAATAGTAATAAAATGTCAGAGATATTCAAAAGTCCATATATTTACTATATATTAACATAGAAAAAATCTTATACATAACATTATAAATGTTGTAAATATTACCTATAAAAATTTATTTTATAAAGCTACAAAAAATATCACACTGTTAAATATATTACAATATATTTCTAGTATTGTTTGTGAAAGAAGATTATTTTATTGCAAAATAATAATCATAACAAAATATTTATTTCCAATATTACAAAATATTAACAAAATCCTTATTAAAGTTACCGACCAGCTGTCTTAAAAATTGAAAACCTTTACAATACAAATTCAATTTTGTTCTTACTTTATGGCAGATATTTTTCAAAAACAGCAAAAAAGTAAGTCCTGAAACACTATTTGCTAGCTGATGCTGATGAAGGTACATGTCATTAAATAAATGCAAGAAGTCCACATTGCAGCAGTAAAATTCATAGATACAGTAATGGTACAGCACCTTTATGTCATAACTGGCAATGGCTTTAACATACTTCAAATGAAGTAGATTTGAGTGGTCCTAATTTTGACCAGAGGCTTTTCTCACTTTGAGATCTCCTGGGAAAATGGTGCAGCATAACTTTCTGGTGAGAATTCTAGGCGAATGAACTGGCGAAGAGCCTGTCATGCAGAAGTACAATGCATTAAAGGTACTCAAACTTTGTAATAAGTTGGAGCGCAGGTAAAATTCAAGACAGATGCTTTTGCATACATCCTTTAATGAGGCTTAAACTACCAATCTGTGACTTGATGTGACTTGGTGTACTTAGCACTTAGTAGTGCTAAGTACACCAAGCTGCTGCATTTGAATCAGTAGCCTTTGGACAACTTCACTGTCTGTAAATCCAAACCTTCTACTGCATTTCTGTAGATTTATTGAACATTACCAATATAAAAGAATCACATGTAATGTATTTGGTTATTTAGGTCAAAATATACAGTTATATCTATATGGTGCATAGGACAGCACATGTATATATACTGTCCTATGCACTATATGTACATAGGGCAGTACATACACTTATATTGTGCATGTGAATATACCTGTAGATTTATATTTTACATATAAATATACATGTATATGTATTTTTTACATATAAATATACATGGATATTCATGTTGTGCATGTAAATTTACATGCACGTTTATATTGTTCTTGTAAATAAATATACATGTACCGTAAAACCTGTAATTGAATGCCACGGTGCTCTATTTTCCAACCCTTCTTCTGTAGTGGCGGTCAATTGGAGGCAGCATTAAAATAGAGACTGGTGGTGTATTTTTCAAATGGCTTGTCAGAAAATTTGGAATATCATTCTAGCCTCTACTTTGCTCTCTTTTTGCGATGGAGCAATATTAAACCTTTTTGTATATAAAAAGGTTTAAAATTGTTAAGTCTTAGATTCGTTTATACCAGCGATCGTGCTAAAGATTTCCTTAAGGAAATAATTGCTGAGATCAATAGTTTTTGAAGAGAAACAACCGCTTTTGAGGAACAAAACCATTGCCTGAAGCACTTAAAGAGGATGATGGCACACACAAGTCAAAACTTCATGAGAGAATGACAGCAAAATGGAAAAAGGCAAAAGAGCTACCGGAAAAAGACAAAGCAAGACAAAGGAGTTACTAAGACAAGAGAGCTACACTCAGTTCCCTACAAGTAGACGACTTTGTTCTTTACTACGACAAGAAAGGCTACAAAAATAAATCCTATAAACTCATTCAGAGATGGAAAGATGCTCATGTGATCAGGAGTCACACAGAGACCAAAGCCTCCATTCAACCATTTGATTGCCTAGACAAACCAGTCATCGTTGCACACCTCATGCTCAAGCCACTCTTTAGACGACCAACTAGAAGAGAAGACGATGACATCACTTTTGAATTAAACTCATCTGAAGAAATAGATAGTGAACAAGATGAAACAGAACTAAACAAGACAAAGAAGCGAGATGAGATTACACCTTATCAAAGCAACAAAGAGATTGACGGTGACTCACCGGAATATATGACGATGAAAGGAGACACGACTTGCTTACAGTTATGAAATTACTTTTCCAGCTCCAATAGATAATAATAGGCCTCGATGAAGAAGATGAACATGACACGCCTGAAACAGAAATTCAACAAACAATGTCATACATGGGACAAGGTTGAGAGAACAAAAATGAACCACAAACGCAGTCCATGCAAGTAACAGCACAACAAAATGAAACCCTATCACCCAATATGACCAAGAACAAAAGAAGGAGAAAACTTACAGACTCGAAAAAAGTTTCAAACCTTAGCGGGTAGAAAATTTTGAATACTATGATTAATACGTTTTAACCTCCATAAAAGAACAAAATACATGTACATGACATATTCTTTAAAAAATTAATCTCCTCAGACTATGATTAACTGAGCAAGACTATAAGCCATATTAGTTTATTCATACGACTACATAAACACTCTCTACATGACTTAACACACCCACTGGCTACAACGAAGGAATTGGGTGTGACAATCGTATCACACACACTTTTTGTTCTAGAAATAAAAGAACAACACATATAGGAGCAAAATCTGCAACAATAAGAAAACTAATAAGGCAAATGAGTGACCAACTGATTACCAGAAATGAATAGGACCATTGTATCCGGCCAGATGTCCAGTTTGCCCACCTTCATGGCACATTGGGATACAATTCTGTACCAAGGACACCGAAGGATGTCACAGGGCTGAAAAAAAAATCATTCAAAGCAGAGCTCATGTAACAATCCAACTAACCATCATAATTATTCAGATAAAATTTTACACAAAAAAGATGAAAATAGAAGAAACGAACTTACCATATCGGATATTGGAAGAGGGCATATGCCCACAGCAATAAAGAAGACGATTAAAAGAAGCACCTACATAGTTATAGAACTGTATGCGAAGGAATAAAAAAGACATGTCAAAAACTGCTTAATGACACCCCATAGACAATGCAAAAGGGCTTATCATTCGTTCCAATCTTCCCACCAACAGCTCATGGCACCATGCAAGCTTCACCACTTTTACAAGACCACCAAATACACAAGTTTCACAAATGACCTCCAGACAATAATAAACAGGACGCACTGCCACTACCTCAAGAGTTCACATAAACTTATAACCATAATAACAAGTGACCATGCCAGAAAGGTAAGTGTGTACCAACTGTGGACACCACACCAGATGGACTGACAATTATAGCACAGACAATGATTTTTAAAGACACCTGATAGTGAACTGTCATTTTAAACAAAACTACAACCAACTGTGGACATACTATTAAAAGAAAGAACTTAGCGAACAACTTCAACTAAGTTAACCAATAACTTTGACCTTGACAAGATCATTTATTAAAGAAGAAATAGGTTGTACATAAGACAATTTTATGCGAATATATAGTACATGTATAAGCGGGGTTTTGCAAGGTGTGGGGCAGGCTGCCAGCTATACCACAGAGGTGCACTTGCACCAGATATCTTTCTGAGTGAGCTGACAGGAGCTTCTACAGCAGTGCCTACCATGACCACACTGTTCCTGGCCATCTAATATGACTATGAACAGGCACTTCTGTCCGCACACCTTCTCCTCCTTTTCAAATGAATTCTCCTCTCTCTCCGACTCTGCGCCCGCTAGGGCGTAGGCCACTCTAAAATAATAAAACATTTATTAGAAACTTTATAGCTTACTAACCAATTGAAATGACTGAAATCAGTTTTTAATGCTTCTTGAAATTACGGTAACATACACCAGCGGTTTAGCAGACTGACTCGCTGCTGCTGAGAAAGGGCAGCTTCTTCCATTTTTTCCTTCTACTTCCTCTACTTCTTCTACTTCCTCTCCCTCTTCCTCTCTTTTGTCTGCTGTGCTCTCTTTCTCCAATTCTTCCATTTCTTTCTCTAATTCCTCTTGCGCTATCTCTTGAATTCTAAAACCCCACACCATATACTAATTGTCTGATCAAAAAAGCCAGGTATGTAACATTTGTTAAGCTTTAAAGGAGAAACTAAGCCTGCCTACTTGACAAACAACTCTTGTACCATCTTGAGCAAACGATTATTAAGTGAGTGAGAATTAATTATCTGCTGTTGATTGTAACACAAGTTTTTATAGTAAAGAAGATTTTACCACCAGGATTAGTAAGATAATTTTACATTGAAAATTATAAATTACACTAGGCACTACATACCTGACCTAGCATGTCTAACAAACAATTCTTGTTACAGGGATAACGTACCGTAACATTTTAAAAGTTGTTGATTAATAATATTTCAAATAACTACATCTTAAATAGCTTAACTATCAGACAGGAATTATAGCCACAGTAGAAAAGTAAGTGACCGGCCTCAACTGAGAAAAAAAGCCAGTTGTTGATTTTTTTTAGATTCTTTAGCTTTAGATAGCTTTAGACTCTATTGTGAATTGGACACAGCGTATAAAAAAGGCCAAAATTGTACATAAATTTTCACTTTGCTGTGACTTTTTTTTTGTTAGGATAAAGTGGGCTAGCAATGGCACAGATGCTTTCATAGGTTTCTTTCTGTAGGTAACCTTTAAACTCGTTTCATATGCTTCTGAGCCAAGCAAACTATATCATGTAATTCCTGTAATTTTAGATTTCTGAGAGGCAAGCCACATTTTGCTGCAATATTATATGAGGTTTCTGTTTCAAGATTTTAGTTCGCCTACAAAGATAGGCATTACCAATCACAGCTTACTACCACTATGCAGCTTACCCATGCAACCAACCACCCATATGCACCAAAAAGTGCTAGGGCTTGTTTACTTTACCAAGGGAAGCACAATACGAAGCGCAATACAAAACGCATGGCATTAACACTGTACATCTGAACTGACTATAGACAATTGCTTAAACTGTATGACAAACTAACCATTGTATTCTTACACTGCATTTCATCAATGCCTCATTGCTGTTGTTGTTTAATGCTCATCAAAATTCTTTTATAATGGTGCCGGACTCATTATTATTCACACCCAAGTTTATTCTTGTGGTTCAGGGTTTTACAAAATATTATAATTTTGATTTTATTCCTTTGATTTAGTTCTAAGCTAATTTATTCTTTTTACACTCTTACACTAGCCCAGCCTTACTGCAGAACATCGACACTGATAAGGGAACATAACATTTTTAAACAGCGGGAGAAATTTTTGTATGGAGATACAAACAAAACTAGATGTCAACATGATACAACCCTTAGATGACTGAAGATGTACACAATAATCAACTAACAGATCAAATGGTACCAAAAAGAAAAGAAAGCCATCATACAATTTTTTACTAACAGATTAGAACCTTTATGTATAAGTAATAATCTATGAAAAAATAGACATCAATTGACATGCCAGAACTAGGCAGAGGCGACTTGAGACACTCAGACGTACCGTATACTGCCCTACACGGTGACAATAACAAAAACTTATTATTCCCCTTCCTAATCCAATAAATTTTCCTTGACGCACACAAATGCCAACCTTCCCACCATGGCATCATATCCAATTCGACACACACCTAACAAATGACATACTCAGAGACAGCGTTCACTCACATATCAGGCCCTCACCTATATGAAATACCAGCCTGATTACTCAGACATATGCTCACAGGCTATTAGATATATCTATAAAAGAGGACAGTTACAATTGTTTTTCCTCTTTTCCATTCGCCGCCTCGTAGACGTATGAGACCAAGTTAAAAAGGTAGCAGCTGTTTAGTGTAAGGGTATTCTTATTATTTAAGCCTATGTTATTGCTATTATTCTATTCATCCCGGAATGATGTTACTAGTGTCATTAAGGTGTTAGTTTTAAGAATAAAATACTTCTTTGATACCCAAAACCATCTCAGTATTGGCATAGCTAAGGTTCCTTAAGATCTAGACTAAACTTCACAGACTAAGCCAGCAAAACTTAACTCATAACTTAGTCAGGAGTGCAGGAATAATCAATCATTGGTGTTGTGTAGTTGTCAAAGTGTAAGGGAATTCCGTGCATCAACGACACAACCATACTAATGATTTGAAAAGTTTTACCTGAAGAGTGCAGTTGTTTTAACTGTACGAAGCTGAATAGTACTAAAATGTTGGTAACATTTTAGTTCACTGGTTGAATATATTTTACATGTATATTTATATTATGCATGTAATTGTGCATGTATATTTATATTGTACATGTACATATACATGTATATTTATACTGTACATGTACATATACATGTATATTTATATTGTACACCCAAATACACATGTATATTGGCATGTAAAATATAAATATAAATGTATATTTATATTGTAAATGTAAGTATAATGTGCATTTATATTGTACATGTAAATAAGCAGGTGCGTTTACAATGTGTATGTAAAGAAACAGGTATATTTCTATTTTGCATGCAAATATTCATGCACATCTCTATTGTTCAACTTGAATGCAATAGCCAATGTCAACTATAGCAATGATAACAACTAGTGATGTCATTGTTAACCTACTGTTTGTTTGAGTATTTTAACCGAAATCAAGTTTAGTCGATTTTAATCTTGAAATTTCAAACAATGAAACAATAGCAAATCATAAAAAGGTACTGATACTTTCTGATAAATTAATTAAAATCGCGTGTAAGTTTATCTTTGATAAAATGTTTGTTTTTCAACAAGACACTTCCTAAGGCACTAAATTTCCTCATATAAAATTGTTATACTTTATAATGCAAACTGGTAAAAGTGAGTGCTATTGCCAGAACTGTATTCACGCATATCAATTTCATTTCTTATATATTTCCCATAATGCGAAACGCCGAAAGTACAACAGTACCTACTGTAAATGAGCTTGTTAGTCAAACAGATTTTTACTGGCATTACCAAGAACTCATAAGTTAACTATTACTTGAAGTTTTCCTAAAAACTACACTACAGAGTAACCTGTAGCTCAACATAAAATGCTGAAGTGAGCAGTAGATAAGTAATACAGGCACAATTACATCCAAGTTAATTATGTAACTGTATTTCTGCTGTAGGTTTATATTCTCACAATGTGCTGAATAGAAAAATTGGTTTAAATCTATTGCAAACTGGTCTCGTTATAAAACTAATGATGCATGAAAGTAATATTAATAGCCATTTACTTCAATAGCCATTTATATCAGTAGCCATTTACTTCTATAGCCATTTATATCAATAGCCATTTGTATCAGTAACCGTTTATTTCAATAGCCATTTATATCAATAGCTTCGCTAACCATTTCCCTCAAAAGCCATTTATTTCAATAGCCATTTATATCAATAGCCATTTGCTTCGGTGGCCATTTATGCAAATAGTAATTTATACTAGTACCTATTTATACCAATATTTTATATAAAATATTTGCTAGGAATAACTGAATTCAAGTCACGTCTGGTAGTGTTTAATTGGACCATATTAACCATTATTCTACCAATGATTCATTTGGCAGTGAACTAAGTACACCTTGGCAAAATGCTTTTTTATAGCAAAGAATCACATCCTAATTGTTTAGAAAGACTAATCACAGGCATTCTATAAACAAAAGTTGACTTTGTTTATAGAATGCCTTTAGATGCCTTGTTGCCTTTAGATTTATATGTACATGCATATGTTCTATTTGTGTCTATGAGTAAATGTTGTTGTGTTTATGTTTGTATGTTGTTTTTGTTTCTGTTCATATGCTGTATGTTGTCATTGTGTCTATGTGTAGATAATGATTTCGCCTTCATGAATACAGGTAGTTTTTTTCTCTATGGGTACATGATGATGGTTTTGAGTCTAAGTGTATAAAGCTTTTGTGTCTCTGTGATGAATGGTTAAGCATGGCACTGCCTAGCCTAACTAAATGATGACTTCCTTGGTTTAAAAAAAGGCAAACGATTCTAAAAACTTTGAATAAAAAAATTCATTCTTTCATAACGCTTTTTGAAAAAGAATTGCGCCTAGTTCAATTACCAAAAGGCAGTTAAAAATTTTTAAGAGATCTCAAATCTATTTTAAAGTATTTAATAAGGCAGATATGAGGTGCACAACTTATATTGTAATCATTTTAGTTGGTTACCAAGGAAATAGTATTTGTTTAAAAAAGACAACTAAAAATGGAAAAGCATTTCACCAATTTACAAATTTGCTTATCAAATAAATTTATAGATATTCAAACAGATTATTTAACACAGACTGCAATTAGAAAAAGAAAAATCCAAGATCAAAACACTGTTTAAAAAAGACTAATTTCAAATGTTCAAGTTATTTGAAGCATTACAGAAACTAAGATTTTTAATTACAAATTTAAGTTTAACATAAAAGTTTCAGTTGGTTATAATTGTGCTTGTTTTGCAAGATCTAAGTTTTAATATTTTTTGTATCACCATTGTTTTTATAATTGTATTTACATGTAAATAATAAACATAACGTGATTTTGTATTTTTTAGGTATATTTGTGTTTTATTTTGCATTAAAACTATTAATACTACTTGTATTACCCTTTTTTCATATTTTTATTTACATGTAAGTAATAAACATAACTTAATTTTGTATCAAATATATAGACCAACTCAATATACACAAGAAGCCAGCTGAATGCTAGAGTACTTACATGTATGTTAGGGAAGTAGCAGGGTAAATACATTTGTTAAAATCAGTTTGCTGCTGAACTATAGGATAAAAATAAAACTTGAAATATGTGAAGCACTATTAATGATGCAATAAAGCATAAAATTTCAATTCTATAATCAACAGAGAATTGGAAATTAACATAAGAAATGGCAGCATAATGATATCTTGGTGATATGACCATAACGATATGTAAGAAAAATATAAATGCTCATTCAAATTCATAAAATTGTCAATTCAATGATGCAGATACTTTTAAATATCAAGTATTTATTGCCCAAAAACACTAACTTTACTAATATTTCTGACAGCTAATGAACAACCTTAAATAATAGCTTTTGTTGAACTATTCATGATCTGTCGGAAGGGTATCAAAACATTCGCATGTGCTTCTTGACCTGGAAATCGGACATTTGCCGGAACCATACCCCTTAGCTTTGCACTTTATAGTGCATTGCTTGTCACTTATGCATTTGAGACATACCTCGCAGACACAGTCTCCTTGCACGTCACATTTGCTATATATACATCCATAACGCTCGCACAAACTTGTACAAGCTCGGGTGTCGCATTTCGCTTCTGAGAGCGTCAAATCTGAAACATTAATACCGAGAATGAGATGAGGATTTATTTGCTAATTGTAATTTTTGTATTGCCAATTGATAATTGCTTGTTAGTTGCTAATTAACAAACAATTAGCAATTTACAAGCAATTAGCAATTGGCAATACAAAAATTAAGGGTTTATTGCAGTTAAGGGTTGTTAATTGCTAATTAACAAGTGCAAGTTGCTCATTAGTAAATGCTAGTTTTTCACTGTAAATTGTCATATGCCAGTTTACATTTGCTAGCAGCCTATTAATAGGTGAAAGTTGTTAATACACGATCGTGTTGTCAAGATCTTATACTTGTATATGACATAACTTCATCAAGCAATTTGCAGACAGCGTGGGCAATTTAGCAGTTTAAAGCTTTAGCAAAGAAAATAACATAATTCACTGTGCTACAGTTAATAAGAACTTTTAACTGCTCAACTGAACACGAACCTACAGACATAAGCATCATTATTCAAATATTTTAAGAAAACGTTAAGTTCTCTGAAAGCCGAAGGTTTGTACCTGTTAAATTCTGTAAACTTTATAAAACTGTAATGCTTATTATGGATAGCTAGCTGTTGTCCAATGCACAGCGGATTGGGTTTGAAAACATTTTAAAGAAGTAAATTCATACAAACATTATTAAAAGACAAATATTAGAGCAGCAAACATTTTTATAATATTGTGAGGCTAACTTGAATTGTTTTTATTTTGGCTGTTAATCAAAATAAAGATTTGCATCTTTTCAAAGCATGCTTGGGTCCAGCTGTTTGGTAGAGTAAAAGTGACCCTGTTCTTACTTTCTACCACTTCTGAAACTGTCAGAACAACCTGAAAGGATGCCAGTGCAACACATCCAGTCTGACAGAGCCAGGTAGCCATTTCACTTGCTCAATGTGCAATGAACAGAGCTGGATCTTTAATGTACCCACGTTGTCAGTGGGGTACAAGAGGTGTCCAAGTTATGGTCTAGATTTGAAATACCCAGCAATTTAGAATTGAAAGCTTGCTAAAAGCTTTTGGTCAGATTGACATAAAGCAGGACGAACCACCAACACCACATGGTTGACAGTCAAATATGCTACAACCATAGCACCCTAGCACCCAGAGTGTCAGATTGGCCTAGTGGTAGCATCTTTGACTGCCCTGACAGCCTGGATGCCAGGGTGTCAGGATGAAATGCAATAGTTAGCTAAAATATACCATTTTTTCCACTGTTGGAAGGCTTTTGCTTCTGTTACATGTATCTGTTACTATGAAATAAAAGTCAACCATATTTATAAAACAAATTTTAATCACATTCATTGCTTGGCAAAACGATGTGTATTGTGTACTAAACTTTTAATTGTAGCAAACAAAGTTTTAGTGCATATTTTAGAGTGAAAATGCCTAGAGTGACTGTTATAAAACTGATAAAAAAAGAGGAACTATAAACAAGTGGCTATGAAAGTTGCTCAGAAACTTCCCAGAAAAATTTTCAGCAATGACTGACTAAATCTAAAATAATTTACTCCTTTCAAAAAGTACAACAAAAATGCTTGCTTTATAAATTCTTTACCTATTTTATTGGTCAGCAAATATACAAAGTGCTAGCTAACTTATAGAGTTATAAAAATCAACTAGTATCAACTTTAACCTTTATTTAGTTTTGTCTCAAAATAGTACATTCCAGCAACACAAATTTTTTCAGGTGTTAAAAAATTGGTAGTAAGTTGTCCTACGCAGATTTTGAAAGGTGAGTAAAACATTGACTAGAAAAATACATAAGCAGTTTTTACTGGTTTGAAAATCGATCTGTAGAAAATTTAAAAGCAATCTCAAAACTTTTTAAGTATCAATAGTTGCAGTTGTTCAACAATTTGAAAATACTTTTATGCTAGATTATAAATACCTTAATTTTTTCTCAAACTTTAAGTTTACAAATGACCTCACACAAAAGTTTAGTAAAATTCATCAGAAAACATCAGTGTTAGTCTTTTTTATTAGTTGCAAATGTTTTTCAAATTTTATGACCAATATATTTTAAGATTAAAGTTCACAAAAATTGATCACAATTAAGATACTAATTGAAAATTAAAATACTCAGAATAAACAAAATTGCAGTTATGTTGTCTATAGCCGCACAGTGACAGACATAATACAATCGGTTATTTCTGCAACGTGAACATATTAGCCGATGGCAACTATATCAGCAATAACAACTAGTGACGTCATTTTGCTTGCATTTTTTCTGATTGTATTAACCTCAATCAACTTTTGTCAATTTTAATCTTGAAACATAGCAGTGAGATCACTTCAAACATCAAAAAACAATTGAAAACAATAAAAAGATGCTAAAAATTTCTGATAAAATCTACAAAGATTTTCACAGGTCTATTTTAAACTTGAAATGTGTTACAAATTTTGATGCATGCACTCACCGGTTTTTTAACAATAAAAACTTTGAAAACAAAATTTTTAACAAAAGTTCCAGCAAAATGTTAAAAACTATGAATCGTTTCAGATGGAACCTTTTAGCTATTAGTATTTGAATTAATCTAGTTTGTTTTTAGAATTAATCCAAAATTATTATTTTTTGGTGAACTGACAACAGCCTGCTTGTAGCCAAACCTAATAGAAGAATGTGCATATACTGTTTCTGTTATTGAAACACAATTAAATTTTGAAATGAATATACTAAAAATATTGCATCTTACACCAAAGACAAAATAGGTCCTAAAAACTACTGATTAACTTCAAAAGATGGTGAAACAAGTGAAAATATAGTTGAACAAAAATTTTATATAAGATGTAAAAATAATGGTATTTACTAAACAAAGGAGTTCACTAAAACATAAAAAACCTACAAAAAATTATGTGTTTGAAATATCGAAAGTTTTCAATTGACTCTTGACTCATCAAAAAATTGACGTTTTAAAGAATTTAGTAACCTTGACGTTTAACTTTTGATTTGATAATGATCAAAAACACTAACACAGGCTGACTGGAGAGATGCATGTGTCTTTTCGTAATTGTAAATAATCTCACCGAACCAATCTGTTACATTACACTTGTTATAGTCTATTCAGCATCTGATGAACTAATAAACCGTTCTGCTAAAGTACTGATAAAAATAAAAACAAAGACAACTGTCCACAAATTATAAACTTGTATTTTTGAAGCAAAACCCCGGTGAATACAGGAGTTGAAAACACAAGCCCTTAAAAAGAAAATGTCATAGTACCAAGATAGAGCACTTATGTACTAACCTTCATGCAATAACATTTTTCTGAAAATGCAATCGATAAGGCAACCAACGTTTTGCTTAATTAGCCAGTTTATTAAAATGTCATTTTAGCCACCTGTGCTAATCAGCCACTTTCCAAAGCGCCAAAAACATTTGACTAATTTTGGAGAATTGCTTGGCGAGGGGATGGGGTGAGAACTTTTGACATTCAGTTTTGTAAAGTAAGGCTCCAAACAACTACACTAATTAAACGCAACCCCGCAAGCAAAATGCGTGAAAAGTAAATTGAAGTTCAACAACTAACAATAATACAGATGAAATCTGAAAACAGATCATTAAATGATAATTTTCAATTGTACCCAGACAATCTCACGACATATTGGCTAAAAATCAAGTAACCATAATAGTACCAAGTAACAAAAATAGTGAAAAGTAAAACACCAAATCTCCAGGGATCAAGGTAAAACTGATGTATACTTACATAATACAAGCATAAGCAGTACAGAGAAGATGCTTAACTTCATTCCCATTGCTAATATTCTATCGATATTTCTCTGAGAAGAAAGGGTTTCAAAGTGAAACCTTTTTTTGTTTACCAACAAGTAGAGTTGGCGCTATTGAAATACTCATGTAGGTAACTACCTACCATCTATATGAGCAGATAGAGACTTCAGGTGAAATGAAGTGGAACTGAAGTTGAAATAAAATTAATGCAGGAGCATGAATTTTCCAGGTTTATTAATTGAGTGGTACTTACTGCATTTGCATTAATCAAAAAAGTAGAAAAAGTATTTAGTTATGAGCTGCAAAAACAAAACTTGTGTACTGAAGCAGAATGTTTTCTATGCATTTTGTGTTTGATTGGTTGTCGGTTGAAAACATGTTAACCATCAGTGCAGCTCCTAAATTTTCTCTTCATCAGCTAAGCATTTTTTAAGGGTGTTTGTTATTGATCAATTATATGCGCCATTGCAAACACTTTGTATTGCAATTCAGACAGATTGTCTAGCGACAGACCAGACAGAGTCATGCTGAAGACCACAGTTATTTATGATGCTTTTCTAAGTATTATATGGAAGTATATGTAATATATTATAATAGTACTACAATTTATTAAAATGATCCGGTATGTAATTATAAAGATTACATTGTGTCATTATCATTAGTAAATTATTATATAAAAAATATTAATTATATCATTATGTTATTACTCTGATTGTATTCGTCGTAATATGTATGGTATTACTAAATCACTATGATATTATTACTATAGTAAGATCTGTAAGTGCACAAATTATATCATTATGTTACTAATATGTTATTAAAATATCTTTTTATGTGACTGTATGCACTGTGCAATAGTTATGACACTACATGTATATTAATAACATGGTGTGTAATATATTAGCACAGCGCTATTACATTATTAGTTTATACATATCGTGTATAAATTAATAATGTGTATATCTTATACATATAGTGTATAAGATTTATACACATTTATATGTACTATATTATTCTAGTTTTATGATGTTAATAATCTTTTTTTATATGTAATTATATTTATTTTATTATCATAGTATTATGGTGTTATCAAAGCTATCTTATATGTAAGGATATGTATTTAATTATTGCTGTATTTTTATTATGGTATTATATTATAATATTATATATTACCAGAATAAAAATACAGCAGTAATAAAGTACATATTCTTACATAAGATAATATTAATAACATCATAATAATATGATAATTAAATAAATATAATTACATATAAAACTACATTAATAATATCATAACACTAGAATAATATAGTTCATATAAGTATGTATAAATCTAAACTAATAATTTAAAAGCGTTGTACTAATATATTAAGCACATTGGTGTTCATATACATGTAATATATACATGCAGATGAGTACTGTAACACTGGTGTCAGTGTACTCGGTGTCCCTAGAAGAAAGGCTATCCAGCTACAGAAAAAAATTAACTATTATAGCCAAAATATAATGACCTAAATTTTTCATATATGCTAAGACTATGAAATTATAAACAATTTTAAATATTTTTTGTAAATAATTTTTATTTTATGTATTTTTTATTTAGGAAAATGAAATTTTATTTGGTGGTGGCTCAAAGAGTAGGCAACGGTACAGCATAATATATTGTCTAAATACATGTGGATCAATGACCGTTATTATGGCAGATATAGATATTGCCTTTCGTTGTATATACATTAATGTTAACACTTTTTTAAAAGACTCAGTGTTGATTGAATTACAGTGAGATTTTATTTATACATACGTATTCATATTATTTTTGATATCTTTAACATATCAATGTAAAATTTATTAAAATACCAGCATCAGGTAGCATACTAATGTTTCATGACTTACTTTTTGCTCCTTTTAACATGTGTTTGCCATGGATTAGGAGCAAAATTACATGTGTATTTTTCCAGTTTTTGTTTTTTAAGACAACTGGTCAGTAGCTTCAATAAGGTTTTGTAGTATGTTTTTCTATATTATTAAAATGATTTTTATTTATTATTTTAATGAAATAGATCTTATTAAATAAATGCATGCATAAATGTATCTATTTCTGATCATGTTTATATTTTTTATCAATTTATACACTTATTTGTTTAAAGGAATGATGTTGCCTAAAATTCTTTATGCTGATAAAATATTTGCTTATTTGCAGATTATGTTATCAAATTTTTAGTTATTTATCTTTTGGTCACACAAATCTTTAATCAACTTGATGGCGTTTTAGTGCAATTTGGTTATAGATTTTGATAAACTCCGATCAAATATTGTCAAGTAAAACATTACAGTTTATTTATTAAAATTTACATTTTAATAAATTGTAGTACTAATATAATATATTACATATACTCCCATATAATGCTTAAAAAACATTATAAATAACTGTGGTCTTCAGCATGACTCTGTCTGGTCTGCCGCTAGACAATCTGTCTGAATTGCAATACAAAGTGTTTGCAATGGCGCATATAATTGATCAATAACAAACACACTTGCGCAAAGTACTACAAGCAGTGACTGATGCATGATGGGATGCACATATGCTGAGCAGCAATCTCAACTTTTATCTTCAAGCAAAAAACGGGAGAAATTTCATATTTTTGTGTAGAATCTTTTTAATGTTGGCTTTATATTTATTTAAGCGTTTTACAACACAGAACCACATATACTGAATGTAAATCATTTTTGTAGATTGAAAAAAGTTATAAACTCATTTCAACTTTGTACTGGAGTTACATGAAAACAAATAGAATAGTAATTCTGTACAAACTTCAGTCAGTTGTTTCTGCAAAAAACTATGTAATAGCCAAAAACTAAAGATAAAATTATGATACATGTATTTCTGATTATTATTTTTTAAAATGACACTTTTTACCATATTTGTAAATTTGACAAATGTGAGAATACAACTCATGCTCATATGCTCTCAAAATAAAACAAATCAAAATTTTTAACATATTTGTAAATTATATTTGCTGAAGATGTGAGAATACAACAAGGTTGAAAATATTTCTCAATTAAGATATGCCGTATATATTTATATATAATAAAATACTAAACACAGGCATTGCAATACATCTAAATATATATAATATATTATTAATATATTATTATTATTATATAATACACTAGTATTACCAATCATTTTAATATTGGTTAGAGTTGTACCTGTAATAGTAGAAAAGGTCTGTAGCTATTTGAGAGTTATTGGAGACTTCTAATGTTTCCATAACAAAGAAACCAGACCAAAAATTAGAAGAATATACCGTAAATTATAAAAACTCAGCAGTGACATTCTTTGCAAAACTTAAGGACTACCTAGTTAATTAGTTTAAAATGGAAACTTTATGCAGCGGCGTGTATCAAAAATTGTGATGTAGTACTTGAAAATATTTGATCAGAGTTTATCAAAATCAATAACCAAATTGCACTAAAAGTCATGAAGTTTATTTAAAGTGTTGTTTGACAAAAACTTGAAAATACCAAAAATTTAATAGCATAATCTGCAAATAAGCAAATATTGAATCAACATAAAGAATTTTTAGGCAACATAATTCCTTCAAACAAATAAGTGTATAAAATGATAAGAAATATAAACAGAAATAGAAACATTTATGCATGCATTTATTTAATAACATGTATTTTATTAAATAAAATAGGAAATAAAATTCATTTTAATGATTTAGAAAAAAATGTTACAAAAACCTATTGAAGCTACTGACCAGCTGTCCTAAAAAAATCTGAAATTTGAAAAATACCCATGTATTTTTGCTCCTGGTTCATGGCGACCACATTTTAAAAGGAGCAAAAAGTAGGTCATGAAACATTGATTTGCCACCTGATATTGATAAAAGTACAAGTAAGTGTCATTAAATAGATGTAATAGTTCTACATTGTAGCAGTAAAATTCACAGTGGTGGTACAGTGTGTCTCTGTAATAACTGGCAACACTTGGGTAGTTGACATAATTCGAACGAAGCTGCTTTAGTTGGTCCTAGTATTGACCAATGGCTTCGCTCATTGTGAGATCTCCATGGAAGAAAGACATAGCCAATATGTCTAGTAGGAATTCTAGGCAAAGGAGCTGGCGAAGAAACCTTTCATGCAGTAGTACAACGCATTAATGGTACTCAAACTTCGTAATATGTTGGAGCGCAGGAAAAAATTAAGACAGATGCTTTTGCACACATCCTTTAATGAGGCATAAACTACCAATCTGTGACTTGGCACTTAGCGCTTAGACTTTGGGTAACTTCTTTGTTTGTAAATCGAAACCTTCTACTGCACTTCTATAGATGTATTTGATGTACAATTTGCATTTAATTTACTCTACAAAACACTTAACAATTTTAACCAAAACATATATATATATTTATATTGTTCATGGAAATATACATGTACATTTATTTTGACTGAAAATATACTTGTATATTTATAATGCACAATATTATTGCATTGATTGTACTCAAGCTTCATATTAAGTTGGAGCGCAAAGGAAAATTCAAGACCAGATGCTTTTGCTGACATTCTTTATGAGGAGTAGTGCTATCCTTAGTAGTGCTAAGTGCTAAGTACACCAAGCTTCTGCATTTAAACTGATAGACATTGAAAAATTTCCCTGTCTGTAAATTAAAACATTCTACTGCACTTCCGTAGATTTATTTAATATTTAGTATACAAAAGAATCACTTGTAATATAACCACTTAATAATTTTATTCAAAGTATACATGTATATCCATATTGAGCTTAGAAACATGCATGCAAATTTATATTGTATATTTAAATATATATATATATATACCCTAGGACACTTATATTTCGCTAGTATTTAGTTTCGTGAGTAGCTCAGAGAGTAAAATTTCGAAGCAACTTAATTTCGCAGCTCTGATGGGTGCGAAAATATAGTGATGTGAAAATAAATGCAGTGGAACAAACATAATTAGATTCCTCAGGTTCAGTTCACCAATAAAATTTTTTTTCAATTTGCGACTAGTTTGTATTTGTGAACCGCAGGTAGAATGGTGCGGGCGAGGTCGAAAATGCAATTTGATCGCTTGCTGCCATTTGTTTCTTGGACTATCAACAGGCCCGTTTTTACTGGGACAGCTGGCCGGCTGAGCCGCCCCAACTTTTTGGGGATTTTTTACGGTAAGTACAGTCCAACTTGGATAACTCGCCCTCAGATAAAATGTAACATTTCATCTCAAACACAAGGTCAACTCAAACGGATTTGTTTGGTCAGTTCCAATGCAATGATAAATTCCTTCAGATAACTCGACCTCAACATCATTTATTCGAAAAGTTATTTGCCCAACAGCCATGGACGCGGTTTTTATCGCTGTAGAATATCACTTCATTCCAAGCCATAGAGACAAACATCAACTTCTAGTAGTTCTTAGGCATCATTGTTATCATCATCAGAGGCAAAATATTTTTGTTAACGACTTTTATAAAGGTTTGCAAAAGATTAAGTTTTATCAAACACCCGCTTGGCCATGTCCCATCGAAAGCGTAAAAGCCTCCGAATAAACTTACAATAAAATCCGCAAAATTGATCTTTGTTAAAACGCTCAAAAGAAAAAAAATGTCTTTTTTCTGAACGTTTTAACTGCGGTCATGTTTTGCCTATTTTAATTTAAAAAGCTGTCTCGCCAGTCACATCACTTAAAACAAAACAAATCTCAAAAAATTACAAGTTATTGAAGAGGTGTCAGTGGTGACTCCAAACCTTTCCAGAGCCATGCTGCTTGTGTAGTACTGCGAGTGTCAGTGAGTCTTATTTTCTTTCAACACACGGTGCTCACTGCATTGATTGATGTCCCCAGCAAACAATAACGCTACTAATCCGTGTGCATTGACATCAAATTCCCATCATTATAAATCATTCTTAATGGGAAAATAATCATAATTAATTGCAAAATAATAGCGTAATAAATTTTGACAGTCAAATTATTTTGTTGGTTTATATTTTAACGATGCTATAGTGGTCGTTAAAATAAATGTCGTTATAAAATTCTATTCTACAGTATCAATGAACAAAGCTATTTAGTTTCGCTTTTTCGCGCGTTTGTCATGATAGTTTAGTTTCGCACATGAAACTTTCGCGAGAGGATGACAACGCGAAAACGTGAAAGTTAGATGCCGCGAATACAAAAGTGTCCTAGGGTATATTAATATTGTACATGTAAATATACTTGTATATTTATGGTCTGCATAAATGTATACACACACGTTTATCCTGCACATATCAATATTTCTGAATATTTATATTGTACCAGTACATAGAAATATACATTTATATTGTGTATCTATATATATACTTCTCAAAGTTTGTGTATATGTGTGTGTATGTGTGTCCTCTAGCTATAGCTCTTTAAATCTTGGAATAAATAATTTACACAAAATAAGATTTGATCTTGGAGCGTACCAGTTAGGCCACAGAGACCGATTTCGAAGATAGCCGGTATATGTTGCTATGTTGGAGCAAATACCCAACGGCTTTGCGTACTAGGCAGGGTGATTGCGTAACATCACAAGATAAATATCTTTCATTAGTAAGCATACCCAAATCTTCCATTGGCAACATCCCAGGCTACTAGCAAGCGGCAGCCAACTCATTATTTTTTATTGTTCATGAGCTAATTTTTAATGCCCGGGCAACACCGGAAAACACCGCTAATCTACATTTATATATTTCTCAAAGTATGTTTGTCATTCCGGTTATAGCGCGCACTGATTATTTTACTGATGCGATCACGAATCACAATTTCCCTGTTAAGAAATATTTTTTGCAAGGTTCAATTACTATATTTGGGTTCACGGTCAATTCTTATAACGCGAACTATTGTATTTTCTTCTTGGAAGGAGCTTCGAAATTATTTCTCCGTTCGATCAGAAAAAGACAGTGCAATATCTCATTTTACCTTTATACTGGGAATGAGAGGTACCAGTATCAGTGTATTCAAAGTATTGACAAATAGCTTCTGGTGAAACAGTGATTTTTTTATACACACACACTTCTATGCGAGAATTGTTATTATTGATTCAAAATATTAAGATTTTTATTTTGTTTTCTCAGTTTGTATTAATTGTATCATTACTGAATTATTTTTATTGTAATCGTAGCAAAACCCACTTAATTTAGCTATTACTTGCTAATTAGTTCACATTTACAGCTAAACCATTTTATAGCTGTTTTATTTTTTTATATTTGTTTGACCAAAACATTTCCTTCATGATATGAAGTTTAAAAGCTGTTTGACAGAGTTTGAAACTTTTACAGTTGTTTTTATTTTCTCTCTTAATTTACTTCAATTACACAAAAAAACTTTTCTCATGATAGTGTTTTAAAAGTTTAGAATGAAAAACTTTGTTATATGTTAAATACAAATACATTTTCTGTCAAAAAGCCTCTTTATTGCCTGGGCAACGCCGGGTTGTACAGCTAGTGTAAATATATATGTGCATTTATGTTTTACATAAAAACATGCCCAAATATCTACCTTGTACTCAAAAATATACATATTGAATATTGCAAATGCGCTTGTATTTTGTATATACACGGATTCAAAGTACAATGTATATGAAGTATTTTATGTTTTATATATTTTGAAACTCCCTTTCGGCATTGCGAGACTGTCTGTTAGTCTGCCTGAATAAAATGTGTTTTCACATTTTTCAGCCGAGTTTGAAAAACTGGACAGGCATATGCTCCCTATCTTTTGCTGGGTTGCTAAAATATTTAGTTTTGAAACCTGAACTTGTTCTTTTTAAGAAGCTTTTAAACACCCATCTGATCAAAAAATCAAGTATCCAAAATAGATGCGCTCATGACTTATTGTCCTAAAAACAGTGTAACCTTTTTGTTAAAATTTACACCCATGCTGAAAAATGGTTAAGCTTTATAAAAATATTTACATGCAATACAAAGGGTGAAAATGAACTTAGATATAATCTTTTAGGATATTAAACTTTTATATAAACTTAAACATATCCATAGACCATCTAAATTATGTTCACACACATACAAGTTCTCATTGTACAGACAGATTGTGGAATACTATGTTGAATTTTCAAAAAACTTTGCAGAACAGATGAGAAAAAAAGAGGACTGCACGAAAGGCTAGTCGAAACTCTTTGCTTTATAAAACAGAGCTAACAAGAGCTAAAATTCAACAAACAAACAAGTATAGCAAATAATCTTGGACCTCAATTTGCCAAACTTTGTTGAACACAAATTTTGAAATTCTGTCTACGGTCACAACTGCCTTAAATGGTGAAATACACACAAAAAGTTAATGACTCTTTTTTTTACCTGTTTTACTAGCTGCCTCTGCATATTAAACGACAGAAAGTTTTAGTTATAGCACTTGTCTACAATGGAAATACATGATTCTTTAAAAAGATTGCCTACTCCATTATGATCTATAGCCTTTCTTATTGGTTTGCTCAGAAGTATAGAATAGAATAAGAAGAATGAGTAAGAATAAGTAAGAAAAATAAAAGCGCAAGAGATCAACTTAAAATAGATGCTAAGCAAGCTGTCAGTTAATAAATACTTCAGAGGTGATTGTTGAAAAGAATAATCAAAAAAATGCTGCAATAAAAAAATATTCAGGTATGAGATGGTTTCACTGTTAATTAATAATTTTTTACATTACAGTGTTCGTCCTTTGTTGTATTGTAGCTAGACAAACATGTTTCTCTGACTCGACAGATGAAGTGTTTAGGGTAACGCAGTATTTAAACACATTGCCTAATGCTACTCTTACGGTTGCAGAAACCAATCATAGCTTTATACGATTTGTTAAAATTTTTCGAATTTGCAGGGTTCGCTGATTTTTTATTTACTTAGCTAAGTTTTGAAACATCTGAATTAAGGCAGAACCATAATACTATAACAGGTAAATACTTATGATACAGTTAATAATAGACTAAATCATAATCTCTAATAGATTACAATAGATCAGAGTGTAAATTAAGATAGGTTATTCTGATTGATTAAAAGGTGTTAATTTTTTTACTATTAGTAGGATAAACTATTTTTACATGTGTACGAACAACATCTGCACCAATTTTTGTTTGTATGCAACAACGACTTGTCACATTTTGCAAGTTGTCAGCACTATGTTTACCTAGTTCAAAAATTGAACTTATTTAAATGAAAATAATTTTGTACTATAGAACTGCTGTAGATTGGAAAAAACAGTTATTTTATTGTTGTTACTAAATTTGATAGAGTATTTTGGTACTTACAACTTCAATTAAAGCAAACTTTAACACAGTTAAAATGGTTACAGTAAAGATTATGTAATATGCTGAGCATATAAAAATATAATTAAATTATTATAAATAGTTCAGTGAATCTTTTACATTTAACTAGAAGCAAACAACAAGTTAAAATTTGATAAAAAGTATTCAAATATTTGCTTATGTTATTTAAATAAGTTAGCAGATTCCTCAAGCTGTTGTCAAATTCAACAATGATTTTATTGACACGCAACATATTAAAATGTTCTTATAATATGCTTGTAATTGTTGGTAAATTTAAGTTTTTTGTAGATCATTTACTGCTAAAACCTTTATGCACAGTTTAATTGCTGATGCCACTTTTTAGTATAAATATTAATTTTTGATAATAAAATTTTTAAATTTAAGAAATTATAGCAATCATGATGCAATAAGAGCTCAGTGATGCAGGATACTATCCTGTGTTTCCATTTTGTCAAATAGAAAAGCAAAATCATCAAAAATGATTAAAATGCAAGTTCTCAACAAAAAATCAAACTATACATCAATACCATAATGGAAAACTTTATTGGGCAATTGCCAACACTTGCTGTACTATCGTTAGTACATGTAATTATAGCAAAATAAACTAATCTACTGTAAAACCTCTACTTTAATGCCACATCTCCTTTATTTGAATGCTATCTCTATTTGACCACCACCATGAAAAATAAATTGAAAAATAAAGAGCCACGATCTTATTGAACGCAACCACTATCTGACCGCCTATTTGACATTATTTGATCTTTACGAGCCCGTAATATTAATATATCAGAAGAAATATGCTAGATGGTAAATTAGTGTTGATTTTTTATTGAAAATTTTATTTATTATGTGTGCATTGTCAGGCATTCATGTAGGAGTTACTATAAATTGAAAACAGTAAATCATGGTACTGTTTTATTTGCTTTCGTCAGTATGACATTTACCTTATTGATAAAAATCTTTGTACGCAAAGTTAACACAACTGCTAGTATACTGAGATGAAGGCTGTCTAGATTAGCACGATGCACTATTCCCTAAGTGTTCAGCAATCTTTTTATTAAGCTCGTTAAGTTTTGGATTATATAAATATAATATAAATAAATATAATATAAAATATGACTAAATGACATTAAAACATAAACCTTTACTATTATGAGAGCCTCTTCTGTCTGTCTGTTCAAAGCCAAAGTTAGAAATTTGAATAAAATATTGTTTTATACAAGAGTTAAACATGTGACAGATTACCAGCCAGAAACTCTAACAGCACCGATAATCAACCAAATTTCCACATTTCCACATTTCCACATTTTAGAACAGTCATACATATAGTTGTTCTATGTGATTTACTATCACACCTGAAAGTCTTCCACAAGCTGGTAAAGTACTAGTTCACTATAAAGTTGATTCTATTTTCTTTGTTTGCACAACCAAAAATCTGCAGTATTCTTATAACCATAACTGTTGCTCTAAACGTAGGTGAGAGATTTTCAAAGTTACGCCATTGCACATTCACTCATATGGCTTTTGTTCAAATATCTGGCAGCAGTTTAATCACTTCAATTGCTAAATAATTGTAACATAAGTAAATTTTAATTGCTGAATCATTACCTTTGTTCCTTTGAGGCCGAATTATTTTTGGACAACTTTCATTAAAGTGATTGGATGCTTCATCAATTACACTTTATAATATCGAAAAGTCATATAATACAAAACTATAAAACAACTACTATAAATTGACTACCATTCCTCCAGCTTTTGTTTTGGCAAAAAGGTAAGTTGAATGATACATGTATTAACTTAGCCGTATAATACTTGAAAGTTGGTTATTAAATGTATATAAATATTTTCTTATTTGAAATGATTGTCTTTAGAGTCGAGGTAAATTATATTAGGGTAACTGCTTAGTATAAAATAAGAACTTTCTTAATTTGCTTCAACAACTTATTTTTGTTACACTGAAAAAAACTTCAAAATATTGACATCCCTATAACAAAAATTAAGGAAATCACAAATTTCAATGTGTCCCAAAAAAGTTTGTGCTTTTCAAAACTTAATGGTCAAGCCAGAACTATGGTTTCTTGTTTTCAAGCTCAGACCAATTCTGTAAAACCTACTCATTCTTAATAAAATACAGTTCAAGATGTAAGTTTAATTCATATTAGATTTATTTTTCAATTCTTCAACTAAGTGCAGATAATGAAAATTCTTTGATAGGAGGTCAATAATCTTAGTCATGTGACCATCACAAAAGGATAACTCAAACATATAAGTATATGCCTAAACTGTATTATAACTACCTTACTGAACACTACATTTTCTCTGTCATCAAAGGCTTTCCCATAGCGACATCATCGGAAAGCTATATTGGTAAGGTTATACATAAAGTGTTGTTTACAGTGTTGGTACCTTTGTCGAGCTGCTAAACTAACCCATATGAGAAGAGAAATCAGTGGTCACTCCATTGATGAGTCGATATGAGTCCATGAATCGAATGAAATAGGATCATAAAACTAAAGTTCCTTATTCATGCTACAAAACTGTCTCAATAGAATCAGACTGCGTCGATCTATATATTCGTTCTGTTTAGCTCAACAGACTTTACTTCAGTAAGCTGAAGTCATATATACCAAATGCTTTTAGAACTGAAATCAAAGAAAATGAACTTCAAAATTACAAGCCTGTCTCTTGCGATCTGTCTTTCAGCAGTCTGTAAGTGAATCTTCTAATAGAAACAATTTTAACCAACTCACACCTTCGTTGGCTAATAATTCATGTAATACTATGAAACACCTTAAACTCTATCAACGGTTGTTATAAAATATAGACTGTAAAAATAATTTGAGTGTTTCAAACGCATACGGTTACATACTAACTTATAATATAAGCAATTTTGTTTTAGAGTTGTAGTTGACGCCGAAAAAAATTCTTTTCTATTTTAATTGTTTAAACCATATTTAAACAAGCTAATTTGACTTTACATAAATAGTAAAGTGTTGCATGCAAGTTGCTTTATGCTTTTCAAGCAATAATCATATTTGGAATATAATAATATAATATATAATAATACAATAATATATTTGAATCATATATGTTGACAAAATAACACATGTTTTAAAACTCAATTTAACAAAAGATTATAAGCCAGTTGATTTTGCTCAAAATATGTATATTGCTAAATGTTACGGCATATTGTAAAACTTTGAAAACAAATTATATCACATGCTGTGTGATTTTGAAGCATGAACAATATTCCAACCTATTTTTCGGAACACAAATGTTTTGAACTGTATTTAAAAGATTTAGCACACTTAAACTTTAGAAAAAGCTTAGCAACATATTGCTGCAACCATTATTATAGTTATTGTAGTTGTTATTAATATAAGTGTAATAGTTCCTTTTCTAATGTTTTTTTTGTATTCATGAAAAGCTATTTTATCAAAATCATTATTTGTATTTCAATTGCTACACATTGTTAGGTTGAAATGAAACCTTTAATTTTATTTTATATGCTAACTGATTTTTAGGCTTTGGTATATGCTTTGGAAGACACAATCAAACACAAATCTGCACAGAAGATGCCTGTGAAACAGATTGCATGAATATATACAGCTGCGGAAATGGCACTTGCAATGAATGGAGATGCGAGTGTGCAAACTGCCCATCATTAGGTGACGAGACGGACTGTAATTTAGTCTGCCAGAAAAAGGGATTTGCTTATGGAAAAGGACCCAAAATTGGCACCACAAAGGATTGTGTGTGTTTTAAAAACTGTAAAGAAGACCATTACTGTTGTCATGTTTGTAGACATCTCGGATGTCAGTATGGAACATGTTTAGACTCACAGTGTGCTTGTCACAATTGCTTGTGATTGATTTTACATTTTGAGATATCTCTACAGTACATATCTTCACTTATTGATGAGATAACATAGAAGGCAACCACATACATGTTACATTCCAGCTTGCATCTCATGATTTTGTAACATGTTACAATGTTGCTTCTTGTAATGCTTGCAAGGTGCCTCAACTTTTACAGTTATGAAAATGAAAATCAATTTCTAAGTTTTTATAGCACGCTGAATATAACACAAATATATTTTGTTGAAGTCATTGCTACATTGTAACCACAATATTTTTTAGTCTCAAATTCAGTTGTTCAAAACAAGGCTATATTGGCCTTTGAAGAATTCACTAATTATCAGCTTTAAAAGATTTTCCTAACTAAAAAAATAAATTTTGATTTCTATAAATGATAAAATCATAATAAAGTTAAAACTGTGGGTTTACATTGTAAAAAGTTGTCTGCCAACACAAAACAAAAGAATATGCTTTCAAAATGCGCCAAAGTAACCAAGATTACTTGAACAAGAACATACCCTGCACAACTGTTCTGATCAAGCTGCAAGAGCTGCCTTCCTTGATTTCTCTAAGATATTGTGAGCACTCTTTTACTGCCTACTTCCTTAACAGTTGAGCTGAGCCAAATGTTTGTTCATCAGCTTGCGAACTTCAGTTGGCAAGTGAAAGTTAACACAATTTACTTTTCATCAAACCATCATCTAATAAAATGAACAATTAGAGACTTGTTTTCTCTTGTTTAACTCTGCTACCCTTGTTCAAAGACAGGGTAAATTTTTAGTAATCGAGGTTACTACTGAAATAAAAAAATACCAGAGAATGGTGATCATTTATCAATGTATCATATACTTAAAACAGTATTATTAAACTGTTATTTGTGATTCTAATTGTGGCACCACTTGCGATGATATGATAGTAATACTACATACTAATCATGATAATAATAGTAATACTAATAATCATGATAATAATAGTAATACTAATAATCATGAAAATAATAGTAATACTAATAAGCATGATAACAATTGTAATACTAATAATCATGATAAAAATAGTAATACTAATCGTCATGATAATAATAGTAATGCTAATAATCATGATAAGAATAGTAATACTACTAATCATAATAATAAAAGGAATACTAACAATCATGATAATAATAGTAATACTAATAATTATGATAATAATAGTAATACTAATAATCATGATAATAATAGTAATACTAATAATCATGATTATAATAGTAATACTTATAACCATGTTAATAATAGTAATACTAATAATCATGATAATAATAGTAATACTAATAATCCTGATAATAATAGTAATAATCATGATAATAATACTAATACTAATAATCATGATAATAATAGTAATACTAATATTCATGATAATAATAGAAATATTAATAATCATGATAATAATAGTAATACTAATAATCATGATAATAATAGTAATAATAGTAATAACCATGATAGTATTAGTAATACTAGTAATCATGATAGTAATAGTAATATTAATAATCATGATAATAATAGTAATACTAATAATCATGATAATAATAGTAATACCCTAGGACACTTATATTTTGCTAGTATTTAGTTTCGTGAGTAGCACACAGAGTAAAATTTTGCTGCAACTTAATTTCGCAGCTCTGATGGGTGCGAAAATATAGTGATGTGAAAATAAATGCAGTGGAACAGACATCATTAGATTCCTCAGGTTCATTTCACTGATATGAAAAAATTTTCAATTTGGGACTACCGTACTTTTCGGACTATAAAACACACTACTATATAAGCTGCATCTGCTTTATTTTCCAATAAACGATAATAAAACAATACATAAACTGCACCTTGGTATATGCCGCAGAACTAGGACTGTGCTTTTTAACATGGCAGCAACTTTGCCGTTTAAAACGGAACAGTGCAGAACGACACAGTTTCGTATTGTCTGATGCTTTTTAACTTAGTGCCTAACGGGACAGTACCGTGAGGCATTGTTTCGTATTTTCTTTCATCGCTAGAAGTGCACTAATTGGAGATTCCCGTTAGTGCGCCCTAGTAGTGAAAGAAAAAGCCACAGATTAGCCGCACTCTTATATAAGCCGCATGGCTCAAATCATCAGAAAAAGTAGCGGCTAATAGTCCGAAAAGTACGGTAGTTTTTATTTGTGATCCGCAGGTAGAAATGTGTAGGCGAGATCAATAATGCAATTTGATTGCTTGCTTCCATTTGTTTCCTGGACTATCAATGACGTCAAGGTCCCTGCCACAGTGACCTATGTGGTACCAATATTAGAATTCAAGTATTTATAGCACGCGGTGGCCATGGCCATGGCTCCGGGTGTTGTTGCTTTTGGTTGGTAATAAAATTCATCACCACAATAATTATTATTCAATTTTATGACTTTCCCTACCAGACTGTCATCTTCATCAGTTACAAATTCAATGACTAAACTAATATCATCATCTTCCTAAATTGTCTAGGTTTTTCCAAAAAAAACTTATTATCTTAATTTGTTTTGCCATGCCGCTCAGTCGGTGTATTAGCTATTATGAGTTTAACAAAAATTGCCCAATGAGACAACCACACACCAAACTTGCTTGCATTTCCAATATGTCAATTTTATTGTGAATATCAATGAACAAAGCCATTTAATTTCCCGTTTTTGCTTGTTCGTTATGATTGTTTAGTTTCGCTCATGAAGTTTTCGTGAGAGGATGTTGCCGCGAAAATGCGAAAGTTAGATGCCGCAAATACATAAGTGTCCTAGGGTACTAATAATCATGATAATAATAGTAATAGTAATAATCATGATAATAATAGTAATACTAATAATCATGATAATAATAGTAATACTAATCATGATAATAATAGTAATACTAATAATCATGATAATAAAAGTAATAATAATCATGATAATAATAGTAATAATAATAATCATAATAATAATAGTAATACTAATAATCATGATAATAATAGTAATACTAATAATCATGATAATAATAGTAATACTAATAATCATGATAATAAAAGTAATAATAATCATGATAATAATAGTAATAATAATAATCATAATAATAATAGTAATACTAATAATCATGATAATAATAGTAATACTAATAATCATGATAATAAAAGTAATAATAATCATGATAATAATAGTAATAATAATAATCATAATAATAGTAATACTAATAATCATGATAATAATAGTAATACTAATAATCATGATAATAATAGTAATACTAATAATCATGATAATAAAAGTAATAATAATCATGATAATAATAGTAATAATAATAATCATAATAATAATAGTAATACTAATAATCATGATAATAATAGTAATACTAATAATCATGATAATAAAAGTAATAATAATCATGATAATAATAGTAATAATAATAATCATAATAATAATAGTAATACTAATAATCATGATAATAATAGTAATACTAATAATCATGATAATAATAGTAATACTAATAATCATGATAATAAAAGTAATAATAATCATGATAATAATAGTAATACTAATAATCATGATAATAATAGTAATACTAATAATCATGATAATAAAAGTAATAATAATCATGATAATAATAGTAATAATAATAATCATAATAATAATAGTAATACTAATAATCATGATAATAATAGTAATACTAATAATCATAATAATAATACTAATAATCATAATAATAATAGTAATACTAATAATCATGATAATAATAGTAATACTAATAACCATGATAATAATAGTAATACTAATAATCATGATAATAATAATAATAGTAATAACCATGATAATAATAGTAATGCTAATAATCATGGTAATAATAGTAATACTAATAATCATGGTAATAATAGTAATACTAATAATCATGATAATAATAGCAATGCTAATAATCATGGTAATAATAGTAATACTAATAATCATGATAATAAGAGTAATACTAATAACCATGATAATAATAGGAATACTACTAGTCATGATAATAATAGTAATACTAATGATAATAATAGTAATAATAATAATAATCGTGGTAGTAATAGTAATACTAACAATCATGATAATAATAGTAATTATAAAAATCCTGATAATATTAGAAACTGATCACAATAAAAAAGTTTATAATATAGTATTACTACTCACAAATACATGTTTTGCTAAATTGTAGCTGCTTTACATCATAGTTGAAGGCTTGCATCGTAAAATTTCTTTTCTTTTAGAGATAATCTTTTTTTTGCTAACATCAAAGTCTTATCAGGAACATAAATTATAACGAGAGTACTAACATAATTAAACATCTTTTTCAAATTTTCTCAACTCAACTTTAGCTCAAATAAAAAATGAAAACTTTGTTATTAGAATTATTTAGCCAGGTACTATCTCAACTAAAGCATCTTGCAACAGCTGTTCAACTTTATGATGTATAAGATAGCTCACTAGATGTACGCGCACTACTGCCAACAGTTGGTCTGTAATAAAGCCCATGGCTAAAGAGTTGCGTCATTACTTCAAAGATACCATGTGTAGTGTTTTCTACAAATGATAGTCAAATAGAAGTCATAAAGAAAAAACCTTTATTTGGCAGCGCTTAAGATAAACCATTTAAGATCTCAGTGCTGAGTTTTATTTTCTATAATTTAAAACTAATTGTATAAGTAATCGAATAAGCTAATCATTTAAAATTTTTGTAGCATTTTGCTTTGTTTCTAACAATCTTTAAAACTCTGTGCAAATGTTTAAATAATTTCTACTAAAACACTGTCATATGAAATATTTCTTTTTTCTGCAAATCTCAAATACTAGAACTGCCAAATTTTTAGCTTTGCATAATTAAAAGGGCTAAGCAAGTGAAAATATAATGTGAAATTGCATAAAGAGTAAACAAAAAATGTGAATCTGAGCTGAAAATTTATTAAAATATATGTTCAACATATTAAAATAAAAAACACATTAAAATAAGTTATATATTAAACATATGTTAAAATAAAAAAGTTATGCAAGTTAAATGTCAAAAATTTTTTAAAGTCAAAATTTTTTTAAAGTTAGAGTACTACAAGTTTATCTTTTCATAAACAATGAACAATATGTAGTCGTTAACATCCAGTTTCCAGTACGTTAATCTAGTTATAATCTATTACATACTTCATTGGAAGCCTTTAGTCACTGCCAAGCTATTTAGACAATTGATTGATTGTTTTTAAAAGAACACTCAATAAAAAAGTAACTCCTGCGCTAGTGTTGTCATTTGAAAGAGAAGGTGAGTAATTGTTTATCTTATCTTGAAGAACTTCCTAATGAAGTGTATCAAGATGATTAAATGTTATTGATAGCAACTATGCCTTTCCAAAGTCATGATATTTGATTGTTATAAAGAAATTATGCAAGTACACGTGATTGGCTGCTGTGTGAAATGTATCTTTAACATTGCTTTAGTTCATTAAACTTTTCAGAAAAGTTTTTGAAATAATTTTTTTCTGAATTTCAATAAAATTGAACTGTAAATCTAACTCTGCATTAATAAAAGTTTCTACCTTTTTCTATTGCTTCAATTAAAAAATTACCATGTGAATTATTTTATTGGCATTAAGTTTTTTGATGAAAACTACTTAGTTATTTTCATACTTGCAATTGAATAAATATTACATCACTTGAAAATACAAAAAATGATTTTGGGACCTACCATTGCACAACCCTATCTACATGCACATGTACATTGATAGTAAAAATAAACATATTTCACATTTCCAACACATTTTAAAATTTTAAATCTAGCCAAATAACTAAATTACGTTTACATATATACTGTATATCTTGATGGATGTAATGGCATGCGTATCCATAGGATAGGTACAAGTTATTCATTTTTTTGGATTCCAAAGTTTTTGGAAAATATTAAATTACCTTTTGTTTATGCTAGAAAATAATTCAAATAAAATCTGACCTAGCTAAAAAACACCTGCAGCCAAATAGGTCATACAAAAATCGAATACTATTTTCAGTATTATGTTTGGTGAAAATTCAAAATAATAGCCAAGTTGCCACAGATAATCGATAAGTTTTGTTATCATTTCTACTGCAGATCAATAATATTTTGAAATTTTACATGCTGCCATGTGATAGAAGAAAAAGACACCCAAATACAATGGCAGTTGCTGCAATATTGGTGGCCATACTGACTGCCTTCACTGTGATAGGTAAGTACTTTTGGCTGCTTCAAATAGTGTACCATTTAGAAACTACAACAGTTTTTATGTGATTTATCTGGTAAACAGTAAACCTGCACAATGTTTTGGTTTGATCCGGTGGTTGTGGTTAGTTTCTATTAAATCAAGTCAAATCTTTTATTTTCTGACATCGGAAAAACCGAAAACTTCGGTTAACAAGTGCGAGTTTGAGGTACGATTTTTTCGGTGCGGTTTCCGTTTCCATATCATAAAAACTGTGCCTGCGTGCTTGGACCAGATACACAGAATCTTCCATAAAAATTTACACTATTTTGTCTTGAAAAGTTTTTTTAATCTTTGTTTTACATAAATGTAGATATCACATCCATTCTCGAAAGCTATTTATATTTCATAACAAAAATTTGAAGTTAAGGTTCATGAAATGAGGATGTTTAGGTGGCTTTGGTTCATGTTAACCGCAAGCAATTGGGACATCGTTTGACTCTGTGATGAGTCATCATATGTGTCGGTTATAAACGGTGTTAGAATGAAGTTGAGGTTTATAACCGAATAGACGTGGAAGACCAATCGTACAGGTCTAGTAAAACATAGAGTTGAACAGAGATTGTTACAACATGTCTACTCAGCAAAACTTTATTTTCCCTTTTACTAAAATAGTTTATTTGCTGAAACACAATGTTTGATGTTTTTTAACTCTAAAGGTATGTTTACACTATATCGCTGTATTTTGACATTGATGCCGCAATAATTTAGATAGTGTCAAGGCTAACAATGTTCACACGACCACAAACTCATCTGCGTCCGCATCAGCAAATACTCTGTGATGTAGTGTTTTCATTTTTATTTCCAACTTTTTGCTAAGAAACCTATTGGTTTTTGCAAGCTCTATTTAAATACTAATCTCACTGCAACTATCAGAAACGGAAATGAATAGTTCATGTTCTCCACGACACTGAATTACTATCACCGAAACGGTTCACCTTGTACAAGCTGTTATAGATGCTCGGCACAATATCAAGAAAGTTTGACAGCTTCAAGCTTTTAACCCTTGTATCTGCGTTGATCAGTCGATGCTATCAATTCCTGGGGCATCTAGTCAATGATGAGCCTTGAATGAAAAAAGCCAAAGTAATGTTACCCAAGATTAAAAGACCAAAATTTTCAATTTTCTCACATTTAATTACATTGTGGTCAACGTTTTTGATAAAATGAAACGTTTATCCAATTTAAACATTGCACTATTACAATAAGATACTAAAGGCCTTGTTTAATAATTTTTGTCAGTTGAACAAAATATGTTTTTTACAGTTAGAATAAGGCTTAAAAATAGCAGAGATGGGTTTGTCATTTTAAACGTTTTTTCATTCATATCTACATAAATCTCATTACAATTCGAGGTATTCATATACATGTATACTCTCAATACAAAACGTTTTATACTACATACTATATGCTATAGGCTATTAACTACATGAATGAGAGATATATATCACATACCACATACTATAACCACTTTAATTAAACACTTTACTATATAAAATAGATCCTGTACAATTTAAAATGTATGTTTCATATCATATACTATATAGTATGTTTACAAATGTACTATATAATTCATACACATCTGCTGCGTTATTATTGGTCGTTGTCTATCTGACCTACTGACTAGCTGGTTGATTGTCTGTTTTTCTGTCCTTCCATCTGTTTTTTGCCTACCCGCATCAGAGCTTACTCACCTGTCTGTCTATCCATCCATTCACGTGTTTGCTTTTTTGCACAACAAACAGAGAATAGCTATTAATGCAACTGTTGTGAGATTTTGGAAGACCAACAGTAGCTGACATAGCTGGCTAGCTCAGATGGTAAGAGAGCCAGTCTAATAAGCTGAATTTCATGGTTGGCATAACAAATGGAGCTCAAAATGGCCAAAGCATTAGCTGCCTCGTTAATTGTCTGTACAGAATTTTGTAATTGCGGGAAAGTTGGTACATTTAATACAACTGTTATTGTAACACAAACATAAAAAAATGACATTCATTCTGGAATTTATCATTTCTGACCATGTAGTAATGATTCAAAAGTTACCTTTTAGTGATAAGGAATCTGTCAGTTTTCTTAAACAAATAAAAAAACTGATTTCATATCAAAAGAACTATAAAAGATATTTAATCAAAAATACATAAGTTACTTCTCATTCACCAACTATAACAGTTAAAAATAGAAAGATTGGTGGCATTTATTCAGATTCCACATATTAAGTGCTAGAAATAGTATACTTCTCATTAACATGATGTAATAAGTAAGTTAAAAAAACTTCACATTCAAAAATCTTTAAACAATGTGTGTGGTCTCAATATACAGATTTGAACACTACAATAACCATACCCTTGTTTTTTTTATTAACAAAAATAAACTATATAACTTTTGTGTTGCACAATGTTTACATAAATATTTCAAATTCTGCATTAAGTTTGGTCTGGAATTTAGATTTCTAACTAATAAATCTGAATTTATAAATAACTTATAAAAGGTAACTGAAAGTCAACTAAAAACTGACAAGCATCAAAGCTTAACAACTACTAATAGTTTTTATTAAAATTATGTATTGGCAGCAAGTTTGAATTTAAATTGAGAATAATGATTTTTAAAATCTATTTTTTTAAACAAATAAACTAGATACTGATTAGGTGTCATTTTGCAAACAAGTTGTTTTTAAGTTTCCATCTCGTTATAAATTAACTTGACAAATCTTTAATTGATTTTATGAGAATGTATTGACTTTCTTTTATTACTTGCTATTTTTTTAGATGTTTGAGATGGTGTGACTGCCAAAATGTTTAAGTTTAAATCAACAAAACTTAATTGCAATAAAAATGCTCAGATCATGCAAAAGTGGTTATGAGTCGCAGAGAGACCAATAGAATAGAGACATGTAAAGCTGCAATATAAATGCCACACCTGATGTCAGCTATTGCAGCGATAACAATTAGTCAAGTCATCGTGAACTTTCTTCTAAGCATTTGAACTGCAAGCAAGTTTCATAGATTTTTATCTTGAAACATCCACGTAGTCAGATCACATCATTAGTCAAAATTAATTGTAAATGAAACAAATATACTGATAATTTTTGATGAGATTTTGTCAAAGTTCCTTTTCTAAAAATATGTGTCAACTTGCAATTTTCAAGATTAATAAGAAGCAATATTGTTGTTTATTCCAATTTACTTGCAATCTAACTGGGTTTCAGCTGCAAGAGAGAGAAGCCAAGAGCGAAGATGCTATATTCAATTCTGCAGAAGCTTCTGTGAAGGTGAAAGGAAATGTATAACAGGTTTCTGTACTCGTGCTGGCTGCCACTGTGTTGATTGTTCAAGACTAATACTGGCTAAATCAATCAGAAACCAGAGCCATCTTAAAGCAGCTCTGGAAGAGGCAGTAATTCTTTCTAAGAATACAGAAACATCATCTATGGGAACGGTAACAACTCAATAAGTGTTACTGCATTTGAGTCTGTTTAACATAAAACCTTTATATATAGTAGTTAGTGCTTTTATTATTTTAATTCTAACAACATATTGAAACTTATTTTGTTAAAACAATATTCTCTTTGAATAAATAATAATTGTAGGCTAATATTTATACAATATTCACAAATATAATGGTATAAACATTAAGTTATGAAAACACTTTTGAAGCATATACATTGCTCCAGAAATGGTTTTAGTAGTAAAAAGTATTATTGTGAAACTGTATATTTGTAAACTGATAAATGAAAAATAATTAATTAATGATATACTTATTAAGGTATCAAAATGAACATTTTTAGATTGTTCAGTTCAATTGTTTTCATTATAAAAATTGCTAAATCTGGTAGAAAATTTTTTTGGTTCTGTATGTTTTATATTATATACATGTAGATATTTATATTATCTGCAATAACTATTTTTTTGAATAGTTGTACAGTGACTACCGCTGCTTTTTGATAATTAACCAATTGTTTTACTGTTTTATTCTATGTTGTATTTTTCATTCTAGTGCTGATACTTATTTTTTGTTTGAGACACAAAACTGATGTAAGTCAAACAAACTACCTTTGGTACATTTTAACAATGTGTATTTTTCAAAATAAAGATTTCAACACCACAAAAACTATATCTTGTTACTTTGTTTTGTTTATCCAGCAGTACTCTGTTTTAACGGATAAAACACTTGAACATGAAAATGAATGCGAGTTCTTAACAAAAAGTAAAATAAATAAGATTAAGGTGTAGAGAACCTTATATTCTGGTCAGTCTGCAACTTGGCCCAATTTGAAATCTTGGCATTTCATTTAATGTCACCAGCTCTCAATGGTTGCAGTCCCAAGGGGTCCTAGCTTAAAGAGAGATATACTTGTATAAAAATAATAACATAGCATGAAAAAAGTGTAAAACAAGAAAGCAGCTATTTTCATGTCTATAGACAAGCGTCGCTCTACAAATCTTTGTGTTAGTTTCATTAGTTCTTTTCTTGCTTAGTTGGAAAACATCTGGTTGTCTCTGTGTTTGGGGAGTGTATTATTTATGGTTGGCTCTCCTTGGTGGCCTTGCTGCTTCTGCCACAAACAAGTGCTGTGACAGAGAAAATTGTGTGTTAAATGCCATAAACTGGCAGCCATAATGTGAACGTTGGCAAAATTTAGAAATAAGTCCAAAGAGAAACATTGGTAAAATATGATGCATTGAGGCTGATGGACTCAAGGAGGCAGCAATCCAAGGTGCAGAAAAGAAAGCCTGCCTATCCAATAAGTATTTAATTCTAATTTTATATCTATTAATGCAATTTAACTTTGTACTAAAATGAAGATTTGGTAAAGCGCTCACTAAATAACTACTTCATGATAAGAAGTAGGTATAGTGTCAAAAGAAACTGGAAGCCAGCCTAAGGAAATACACAGCAATTCTTTTGTTACGGCCTATGAAGAATACAGCCTTAACTTTTATACCTTGACCGTACATTTAGATACTGTACATGAACAGAGATTATTGATACACGAGTTCACAGCGATTTTAGCCACGATGGCAATGCACAAGTTGTGTATGGTCAAATGTTAGCAATATGAAAACAGTGGGTAAAGGAGAACACAAGTTCTAATGGTAGTAACATATTTATGTTATACGGATAAAGATGGAAAATTATTTCATGTGCAGCGAAAATATGTGAATGCCAGTTTTTTACTAATTATCAAGGTCACTGCCCAGAGCCATCTACAGTAAATAAAACTAAAAGCAGAAAACAGCAACAATGAGAGGAGACAACTCAGCAAAAAAGACTCTACAGCAACAGAACGGAGTAGACAACTAATAATAGCTTTGCTCAACTGTAGGTTTAACCAAAGCTATAAGTTGTCGATTACTGGCAGTTTTATCTAACTCACCTGACTAACTTATACCTCATCAATCTTCAGCACCCTTTTCAAAGATTTTATTTATGAATCGATAAGCACAAACAGGGCTTCTGTTGAACTACAAGATTTTTACAAAGAGGTACACAACCATTGGAACTGATAAGTTATCCAGAGTAAATAATTTAGAGTAGAAAAAGTTACAGTATATCCTAAGCTTTTTCCGCTGAAGAAATATGATAATGGTGGTGCTCGTAAGGGCCTGGAGAGTACCCTTAATATAACCAAACAAGCATCATGAGGCTAGGCAAATAGTTTACTCAAGATTATGTTAGCCTTCTAAAAACTTTGTGGCTGGACTAAGTTGTGCTGACCTTGTGGCTGAGTCAGCGCACCTTACTGTATCTGTTAAAAGTAGCTAAGTGCTAATAACACACCTCACCAAAGGTAAGCCTCAACACTCATAAAATTTTCATTTTATACAGTACGCTGTTCACATTCCGAACACTACAGTACAGGTATATTCTTTAATGATGCGCTGGTCTTACACAATCTATCTATGTTCTAAGTAATCATGCATTCTATTACCTCGATTAACTCATCCATTAAAGCTTCATTTGTCAGATGATGTGAGACAGCTTCTAATGACCAGGATTTATTTGGTTTCTTGAGTTAAACGCGAAACGCAAATACTTCCTTTCAAGTTCGGTAAAATGTTGGTAAGTACTGAGCTTACAACACAACCAGGTTGCATCTGGTGGCTTGTATTTGACAATAAGTTGAATATATTGTAACATTTTCTCTTTTTTGTGCAAGTACTAATAGAAGTTAAACATAGGAAAAAGTGATGAGGGCACCTGACCAGTGAACAACCGTTTAACGTTTCATTTCTAGGAAAGCTGCTGGTGGCAATGGGAAGGCCATCCTTCCTTAACTGGTTCTTTTTGTCAATTTGATAATGCAATGTTGGATGCCTTCTGAAAAATAATTCTGCAGCCAATGTTTATGCAAGGGGGTATTGTTTGGAAATAATGCGTGTGGAATTCATTTTAGAAAAACTATCAAATTATTTTGTTACTGCAGCTAAAGCATTGCGACTGTTTCTCGTAAGTAAGAAAGATAACCGATATGACATTTTTTAAACATATACCAAAGCCAATTGTCTATGAGATGCAAATTTTTGAATAAAATTGTTTTTCTGAAATGTAGTGTGTAACAGAAAGAATAAAAATACAATAATAATAGATTGCTCAATATTTAATACCAAATGAGAATATTTGTGGAACATTTCCTTCATACCTTTAACAAAACAAAATCCCAGAAGACTATTTGTTTTCAGAATAACAGCTGATAAGATATTTTGCAATATTTCTAAATTTGTTCATGTATTTCTATAGTCTATATCTTTATAATTTTTTTATAATTGCGTAGTTAAAGAGTCAGGTAGAAGACTGTAGATATTTTAAACATTTTGAAACTATAAAATGACTATGTAGGTGTGATTATGATTGCAAAATAGTTTTTTATCAGTCAGTTGAGGAAAAATAGGAATATGTAGTATGATTACCTAAAAACTGCCGACTATTTCTCAATAAAAATTGTTATTATGTTAGCATAAATTTAATAGAAATCATGAGCTACATGTATGTTTCAAGTTAACATTTCAAGATGGTTCAATCTTGAAATACAGTTTCTAGACTAGACACTTTTTTGGTTATTTTTTGCTTGGCCACTATAGCATTCATTTGTTTTACTACCTACATTGTCTGTGTTTTATCACAGTCACAGTGTTTTATCAAAATCGACTATTTGCTCTCAAAATAACCACAAATTACAGTCATAAATTAATATGTAGTATATTTAGTTGTTTAAACTGGAAGTTTCTACTGGCATGTTGTTATCAAGCAAATTAACATATGAAAATAACAATGTAAAAGCAAACAGTTTAACAGGCTATCTACCATAGTGCAATTTAAAAAAAATGATATTGATCAATGATCTATTTGATTGGATATCAACCATCAAATGAATCAATCAGCTGCTTTATTGACCACTGTTGGCACCAACCAGTTGTGCCAACTATAAATCAACAAACAAAGGAAAAATAATTTACTTGTACATCTGGGTTGTCAGACTGATCTGGTAAGGACATTTATATCAAATACAAAATTAAAAAAAAGTAATCAAGTGTTATTCAGAACTCATTAACTAGATACCTTCAAGGTTAAAGAGTGCATTTAGTTAACTAATAAATAATTGATATAAATAAATGTATGAGGAGCTTTTACAGGTGTTAAAAATATTTGATGATTTTCTTCATTTATTTTAATTACATGCCCTCAATTGTTCCGTTTATTTGTACAAAACCGTGAAACAGGTTTTCCTAAAAATAGATATTCATATATTTTATAATAGATTGTAAATGACATCTATGATTCTATTTAAATCACAATTTATTTGAACAGTTAAAATATTTGAGCAGCTGAACAGCTGAACAGCTGAGTTACATTTCTTCAGACTGTCGAACCTCGGATAAAAAGGAGTAACATGATTGATTATTAAAAGAATATTCAAATTATTCATTATATGAAAATCGATAATAGCTTGAAATGTTTATAACAAGATTGCAATAAAGTTATAATATATGTATTTATCTGTAATATTAATTTGGTAAAATTTCAGTTGTAGGCTAAAAACAGATCAAGACAAAATGATGAAGTCAGGCCTGAGTATAACTCTTGTCTGTAGTTTGTCTTTAATCTGTGCATGTAAGTATAAACTATTTACCATATATGTTATTTATTATGTACACATAAATAGTAATTAGTTACAATACATGTTCTTTATGCTGTACATGAAAGTATAAAATAGTTACCATGTATTTTATTTAATCTGTGCATGTAAGATAGTTACCATGTATGTTATTTAATCTGTACACGTAAGTATTATTTAGTTATCAAAAATAATCTTCATGCTGTAAATGTGAGTATAAATAGTTACCATGTATGTTCTTTAATATGTACATGTGAGTAGAACACTGTTAGCATATATGGAGCTGCATTGTTGTAGTTTGTTAGCTAGCCATATAGCTGATTAAATAGCTTTATATGCTGCATGCAATATGGTTCAGTAAATTGATGACTCACTAACCATCTAACAACATAAATATAACAAACACAGTGGCAAAAAAATGCAGAATAGTCTTTCCTTGCTGCATCTGCAGCAAGGAAAGACTTTAAATAAATAAATATATATATATAAATTATAAATATAAATAATTAAAAATAAATTATTAATCAATATAAATAAATAAATAAAAAGACCAAAGAAGATTAAAAAAGGTTTCATTCAGATTTTCACCAAAATGCATCAAATGATTGTATGTAATATGCTTTAAAAATATTTTTGTTAAAGAGGACCTCCTCATATAATTTCTATTATACAATAATTCTAGCTTTAAAAATAGATTGATATAGTATTATAAACAAAAACCTGGTGAAGAGAAATACAACTTTTTTCCATCCATCAAATGTCGCTCTGAATTTTGTTATAGTCAACTAAGCTTTTCAAGTATTGATAGTTAGCAATCACGTTTTTGAGTCATTCTAGATTTTAATAATATTCTTGGTCCATCTGTTTATTTTAATCAACTTTAAAAAATTGAAAAGATTTTTTAAATATAATTCTACTGAGATGCTAATTTAATTAACCATTCATTGCATATTTAAGTGATACCTGCAGAAATACCAATCTAAATGATTGAAAGTGACAAAAAAATTATTAACTATTTGATCGTTTCAAAATTTGCCATTAAACTTAATTTCTTTCCATGCCTAATTGTTTATTATTATTTTTATTTATTTATTGTACATGGATTATTTTTTGATAGTAGTAAGTTAATATACTTAGAATTAAACCTATTTAACTTCATATTTATTACATTCCTTACAATTTTTTTACACTAAACATTAAATGTGATTACACGCTATTTTTAATACTTGCAGGCATGTCTATGAACTTCATAGATACTCAGTGTACAAACAACGATTGTGCCACTAAATGCAAAGATACATATGGATGCAGCAACGGAACTTGCAACCAATGGAGATGTGACTGCCAAGGATGCCCACCCTGTGAAAGTGAGAAGTGTGGAGCGATATGTCGCGATCAGGGCTTTGCAGCTGGTGTTTGTCCTGAGAACACCTGCATGAAGCACTGCGTATGCGTTAAGGAGTGCCAATCTGATATCTTCTGTTCATACATTTGCCGATACCGAGCCGAGTGTAAGTTCGGCACCTGCCACAGTGGACAATGTAAATGCCACAGCTGCTTATAATGAACAGAAGTGGATCTGGAGACATTGGTCCAACAATATTGTCTATCCAAATCAATATTGCTGTTATTTACACATTATTACGCTGATATAATACATGAAATAACCACATTTCAGTATTATTAGGATATCTAAATGCTATGCATTTACTCAGTGTTTATTGGACTTTCTTGCTTGCCAGACCTTTTCTTGTTCAATTCATAATTGAAGCAAACAGAGCTAGAGAATTGAAAAACATAGCGATGAATCTCTCATTGCTTCACTAATGGTTTTTTTGGAGCCCTTTGAGCTCAAGAAATATTTCGATGTTGCAAGCTATTTTTCGCAAAGCCTGTACTTTTCTTAGTACTAGTGTGTTTTGAAATATTATACGTTATATATAATTGATAATAAATATTTTATCACAAGATTTGGTAAACAAATCTTTAACAAGTTCAAAAAAACTGCAGGTATCAAAACAAACTTCCTAAAATATTTAAGTAAATTAGATGTGAAAGTTGTTATTGTTAACATCCTGAATGTCTTCCCTCTCTTTAGCATAATGAGAACTCAGAGCAAAAAAGATGCAACGAAAAACCTGATGTTAGCAACATGAAATAAACAATTGCTTATATTGCAGGATGATCATTTTCCCTAGAGACTATTGAAAAATTGCCACAAGTTTAGTGAACCATAACAAAGCTTTGCTAAGTGCAAAAACAAAATATACATATATCACCATCTTTGATTGAAGTAAACAAAATTCTAAAACGTTTGTTTGCACAAACTGGGTTTTTGTAGTTGTTTAAATTTTCACTGGATGCATGATTGCCAATTAATATTATTATCAAATTCTTGACAACCGTACGGACTTTTAACCATGTAACTGCCAGACTCAAAAATCACAATAAAACATTGCTCAAGCTATCCAAAAACTTAGGGACTTTGTACAAAATTTTAAATAAACAAATTCAAATGGAAAACAAAAAATGAACCTACATGTATTTTTGGCAGTATAAATTATAAATTAACCTGCCTGTGCACACAAGTGAATGCTAAATAATTAAATACCTATTTTTTTCTTTAAAATTACCAATTCACGAGTTCTATTATTTTAAACAGACATACCTAACAGTATCATCATTGAAACTATGTTATTTCAATGTCAAAAGCACAACTATCTTTGGACTATGGCTTTGCCAACAGATATGGCACCCAGCACTGCAAATCTTTGGCATTTTGCCGGCACATACAGCACCCTTTGTTTTGACACTTCTCATGGTCATTTCTACAATAGTGTTGAGCTGCAATAGTCTACTTTGGGCTTTGCTAGAAAAACCGAAACTGGGTCATCTCTTGCAACTTCTTCGATGCTCTCTAAATATACAAATGGTAACATTTCAGTATTGAAATGACTAAGTTAATTTTCATTCACTGAAAGATTGACAAAAAATTAATATTAGATTTGAGCTGACAGCGAAATACAGCTGCCACTTTATTCATGTAATAATTATTTAAGATTATTACTATTGTTCCTATTATTATTATTGTAAAAGTTTTTCTTCACAACCGTGTGGTGTTAGGTGACTGGTTTTAGTCCGTGTTGAGTCTGGGTCTTAACAAAAGGCCAAAGGATCCAAGATTTTCCTCAATTCTACTAAGAGAGGACCTTCCTCAATATGTGAGCTGTTCATAAGATGGCTGTCTTCTGCATAGTCTCAAAAGACATGTTTACTACCTCGGCCAGGTATGTTATATGACTCATTGATATTGTTCCGAGTGCACCAATTACTATTGGTATCACTTTGGTCTTCACTTTCCAAAGTCTGTTTATCTCAAACCCCAGCTCTTTATATTCACCAATCTTCTTATTTTCCTTCTGTACTTCCCTTGTGTCTCCAGGTATTGCTATGTCTATGACCTGACACTGTTTGGTTTCTTTGTTTATTAGTATCAGGTCTGGTCTTAATTTTATTATTATTATTACTATTATTATTATCCATATTATTATTCTACTTAAAAATATTTTAATTGAATTGGGTTTATATAATAATTAGGTAAATTTATCATTTGATGGACTCAATATTATCGACTCAATTCAGACTGACAAAATTTTCCTAGTCATAGGACAATGGTAATTACTTTTAACAAAAAAAATTGTTTTTTTAGTATCAAAGTTTTTTAGATTATGCTAAAGGCATGCCGATGAAATGAAAATAATTAAAATTGAAGCATAAAAATAAAACTTAAAGATTGAATACAGTTTAGAGATACAAACAAAAGCACAAAATCTTTTATCGTTTAAATGCGATGAAACACAATTATAAACCATGTACATGGGAATATGACGATAACTTGCACTTCCATTTGATTTAAACTTTGTTTATGAACCAAATTTATTGATGAGTAAGATTTTAGCTGCCGCCTGCTTCTCTTAATTGTTTGATGGACTTTAGAAAAAAACTTGGCAAATGTTTTGAATGAACAATTTAACAAAAATAAGCCTTGCAATGAGAAGATATTACTATCACAGATGTGTTTTTATTACAATCTCTTTTATGTGGTTGCTGTTTACAAGAAATGGTCTCTCTTGTACACCAATTAATATTGCGTGATTTTCTATTGACAGATACTCTTTTGACAGTTGATATGAAAAAATCAGTGAAGCTAGTAGATTTTAATCAGCACATTTACATTTATCTAAATGTAAACTGCAGCATTTTTAGTTGCTCAAAATCTTATCACAATTTTATCAGAAGGAATTGTTATGTTTCTATCTTTTGCACATGCTTTTATGTTTGAGGTGATTTAGTTGACAATATGTTTCAAGATTGAAATTGACAAAAATTAGCAGGTGTTAAAATTCTCAGAAGAAATATACGCGCTAAATGACATCACCAGTTGCTATCATTACTATAGTTAATAGTGTTGTGGAATGTGACCCACTGAGAGCTGAGCCTAAAGCTGAGCTAAGCCGAGCCAGGCTGTGCTCAGTCAGGCAGAATACCGTAACAAGGTGAGGGTTTAGCCAGTCAGAGCCAAGCCGAGCCGAGCCGAGCTGAGTAGAGCCAAGGCAAAGCCGGCAGAGCCGGGTCAAACCCAGCCAAGTAGAACAAGAGGTGCGGCCTTCCCGCTATGTAAGTCTGAAAATTTGCGGTAGAGAGCAGAGCTGTTCTAGGCCTGTTTATTGCATGTGTTTTACTATTCGTGTAATCTTATGAACGAAGCAGCAATACATGTATAAACTCATGCACCGAGTCTTGTACTGGTGGAGGAAAGTAAGGGTGGCACAATACCTTTACAAGAGTTGGTATTGCGTTCAAGTTGCAACATTGCAAAATTCCGTTGTTCCCTTTGCAACTATAAACACTCTTTTGCAGCTGAGCTCACTATTTTAGCTGCGTCATTAACCGCTATCACATTGTGTTAGTATTAATCTAGAAACATCTGGTCTGTCTAATCACCTTAAACCTCAAAAACAGTCACAAGTAAGAAACAAGTTTTGACACTTTTTGATGAAGCCTGGTAAAGTTTTGTGCAAGTTCACATTCAAGGTATTTCATGAACTCAGTTTTTTTGTAATTGGTTATAGGATACCTCATTTTAAAGGTTTATTGATGATACACATTTTTGTTGCATTGACAACAGCAGATACCATTACAAAATGAGGTTTCAATAATATTTTTCAGTAAGTTCTGTCAAATACATCAACATTTCAGAGTCAGACAAATAGCAAGAATGATTTGCAACTCAAAAAATATTGACTCAAAGCAATTGCCACTCTATATCTATACTAAAATCATTTGTTAACAAAATAAAATTATTTAAGAATTATTCAATTGAATTTTTTATTCATGTAATCAGAAGCTGCTCTAGTAGGTTTTAAACCGTAAACTTTTAAGAGTAGCTGGTTGTTATGAATGAACTTTTAAGGTTTTTTATTTGTGTAAACGAATTATTTGTTAGCGCACTCTTCAAGATGGAATCAGCGCAATTCTATTATAACCGATACTCAAAAGTTAATATGGAGTTTATAACCACCCTGCATGCTTCTTCACTGTTTGTAGAACCTGCTGAAACTATCTACCTTGTTGGGTAGCAGTGTGAAAACTGTATGGAGAAAAGTTTTTAAGTAAAGGCAGCCAATCAATGGCAGCCAGAAAACCATTTATTTTTGCATTTCTGCAATGACTAACCATTGAATTCTGTTATTGAAGTTTTAAGTTTATGTTTTGATTAAACAGTGATTTCGTTAGATCACACACAGCATGGTAATTTTTTTGTTGTTTCCAAAATTGCTTTTTGTTTGTCCCTCTAACATCAAAAAATAGGAAAAAATGAAACATGAATATAAATAGGCTAAATATTAAAATGCTCTAAAGCCACCTTTAAACAAAAACAAACATGTTAATATCTGTTGCTGCAGTTTTAGAAGAACATAAAAGTAAAGAAATTATAAAACGATGTATTAAAGTTAGAAAGCTGACCAAGTGTTAATATTTTCATTTGGTTCTTTACCTTCAAGGATCACTTCAGAAATTGTTACCATCAAACAACCTAATTGTCTCTGTTCTACTCAATTTGCTAAAGTGAAGAAAACATGAAAGTCATACAAGTCAAAGGTTTTGAGCAATATAAAGCTTGATTGATCTCACTTGAGTTACCTCAATGAACTCATGTGTAGGAACTAAGAAGGTTTTTAACTTTTGAAGCGTTTACTGAAAAGCATTTGTTTGAAGAACTAGTAGTGCTTAAAGCAGGGAAAAAACTTTTCCCTGACGAGATGTTTTATTTTTTAAGCAATTAAATTTTATAAAAACGATTTTAACGCTTTTGCATGGGCTATTGTGTGTGATCAATAGGCACTCTATCAAAACAAAATGATCTGTACTTGCGGATACCAAGATGCTCAGAAAAAGCTGTCAGTGTAATCACTTTCTTTTTCGAGACGTCGAAGTCAGCGCAAATACGGCGTTTTGCGTAGAGCAATATTCAGCAGTCTTGAGTCAGTCATCATTAGTAAATCTAACTTGGAATACCATATTTTAAACGCGGAGCCACTCTTTTAAAGCCAAAGGTATGTAGTATTTGGAGTATTAAATCTTTAATCAAAGTTATATTGTAAACTCAATTATTACTGTTTATATTCTTTAGTTAGTGTGAAGGTACTTGCTCCTTTGTTAGATGTCTCTGCCATTAACCCTTTGCTGTCTTCTATTCTTTTATTATAAAACTTTTTTAGGTTTGTTTGGTAAACATTAGTATCATTATTTATCACAGACAAATTGTAAACTTACAGAAGTGCTAACTAACGTAACTTAGACATTTTTTATAACTTACATAAAATATATAAATTTTATATAACAATTTTTATACAACTACAAAACATTTTAAACAGTCACATCAAACCTGTTTTTTAATTTAATCAATATTTAATTAACAACCAAATCTTAAATTAATGACATAAATTAATGGAACTTTTTACAATCCTTTAAAGATAAATAGTTTAACCATTTCTTTAGATTGTCTTATATGTGTATTCCTTGGGATAATCTTGAAAATGTCTCTTAAGTATGAAAAGATATGGGATACCAAACAATATGCTTTAGGAAAGCATACATATTTTACTGATGTCAAAGTTGGCTTGCAAATTTCAATTGCTCTATACTAAATATAGCATTAAATACTAAAATGCTAATAGGACATGACTTGGACTTCAAATATAAGCGGTTAATTTTAATTTTTATATATGAAGAATCTAATAATTAGATACTTTAAATTAAATGAAAATTTCACAAAGATCAAAATATTTAATTCTTTTTGCAAGGCCGTAACATAGGTCACTCATTTGCAAGTCAAACTTCTGATGGTTTTGTAAGGCATAAAATAATTGCTTACTTTTCATAATCACATTTTGCTTTTACTGTTGATTTTTAGGTTATACAGAAAGTATGTTTTTAAAGTTTGTAACAGAGTTGTTCAATCCTAAAAATCTGGGAATGTGTTCAGTGATTGATGTTTTTTGTCACGGAACTCAGACATGTCCAGCTTGAATCATATAATTTTTGTTGATCAAAGATTGCCTTTAAATACAGACACAGCCTCTGCTTTCACCAAGCTAAGTAAACATCGTGCAAGATTTTCAAGAAACTGCTAACACCAAACTTTTAACTAAATTGAAAGGTTTAACAGTAAAAAAGTAAATTTTCCTTAATTAAAAATTTAAAGATATAATTTTCAGGTTAAAGTGATTTAATAAATTTATTGTTTGTTTTAAATGAGCTATTGCAACGACATTTTGCAAAGATAACCTAATACAAGTACTAGTTTTTATGCTAATCAAATTCAATTGTACCATAATCTTTAGTTTATAAAAACATATGTTTAGCTGTCCCTGTAAGCATAAAATAATATTTTGCCAGTGATTTATTGATAACGTGTAGTTCAATAAAAATAAAGATCAAAAATGTGCGCTTATTAAATGATTGGCAAAAGCTAATGCAAACCTATCAACGCATTTCGCAGTTACAAATTATTAATAATAACAGAAGCTCCGGCAGATGCCAAAGGTTCATATAAAATAAATAGCAAATTAAATCTAGATCTAACTATCTAGAAAAAAGAGAATGATGCTGCTAGCTGCTACATTGTTAAGTTGATAAAGTTTATGATACTCAAAAGTTTCAAATTATTGATAGGCTTTGAACCTAATTGTAGATGGTTGTTGAAAACTTTTTGAGTTTAGTTTCAAGCCATTTTTGATGTTTTCAGTATTTCTGTTAGAAAACTGAAATCGCTTTTTAGATACAATATTAAACAGCTTGGAGCATTATCATAAGATCAATCATGTTGGAAGCTGTAGTTTGCATTTTTACCTTTTTTATTATTCTAGTACAGGTCTTGAATAGAGTAATTTGTTCTGGTATAAAATTACAGCAGTTATTATATATTTGGTCAATTAACTTGATTTTATGACAAAATAATTTTCTTCAAGTTTGGAGAAAAAAATAATTGGCAAATGAAATAAAAGGAAAATACTGCGCAGACACCAAGTGATATGGAAACAGCTTTAAGTAAACTTTTTTTAACTCGGCATAAAAATATGTTTTTACAAGCAATTGTTAGCCCTTTAATATTTAGATCTAAAAAATCGTTGCTTAAAAACGTTTACTACACTAAAACATTGTCTATCTATCTCCCATCTGTTCACAGCTACACAAAAAGCGCGAGAAACAAAGAATGCCATGCACAGAGATAAAACTCTGATTTTACGTTATTGAGCCAAGCATGCTACCTCCTGCACTTCTCTACCAACTTGTCCAATTAAAAAAAAACTCCACTTATAGTTACTACATTTTATGACCTGTTATAGAACACAAAACTCTAGTGTACCAGTCTGTTCAAAATCAGAATAGGATGTTGAAGTAAAATATACATGGCTTTCAACAAGACTCAAACTCACAGCATTTATAGTTCGGTATACAAACACTCTAATGATGGTACCAATTAGCCATCCTCATGAAAATACTTGCGCGAATACTCGTTTTCTGTGCTTTATTGATGCATCTGATGATCGCTCGCAGTACATCCCTGACGGAGTACTGTGTGCCTATTTAAAAGATGAATTTTGTTAAAACCATGGTTAGAGTTTCTGATGAATATATCAGCAATATATCAACATCAATTAGCATTAATTGCAGCTGCAGAAACTATTGAGAGCCTATGATGCAGTTCAGAGACAAATACATAAGGATTGTTGTTTTCATCTACTTTTTAATAACAAGTAAGTACCTTAAGTGACTGCCTTTATTTACTAACGCTTATAAAACCAAAGTGTGGCAAAGCTAAAGTCTTCTAGGCTAACTGCTTTACATATGCAACGTTTGGTAAGCAAAATTGCTCTACGATTGATTAATATAATCGTTATTATTGGCTCTACAAAACTCTTTGTTGCCATTAAACTGAAGTCAACAAAATTTACTTTTTTTCAATAGTTTTATGAGAAACTGAGAATTAAAAAAGTTTCCCTTACTTAAAGACAGTCCTACGCTGCTGACGAGACTTTTGTAAGCAATTAAGCAGTTGCGCGACGATCTCCTTTAGTTTATTGCTTGTAATTTGCCCGTTACAAGTACATTACAGCTACCATTGCAGTGCTCCTATTGCACTGCAGTGCTATTTGACTGCTAGTATTGCATTTCTCAACCATCAGTACCCTTTCTTTTTTCAATATCACTTTGATCGTGGCCTGTATGATAGGGGAATTTCTAGTTTTAGAAGAATTATTTTTAGCAAAATGTGGGGTTACGACAATATCAAATAGATCGTTACGACAACTTTTAGTTATACTACCCTACAGGATGAAAATATTCGTTGGCCATAAAAATTGCTATTTGACTGCTAGTATTGCATTTCTCAACCATCAGTACCCTTTCTTTTTTCAATATCACTTTGATCGTGGCCTGTATGATAGGGGAATTTCTAGTTTTAGAAGAATTATTTTTAGCAAAATGTGGGGTTACGACAATATCAAATAGATCGTTACGACAACTTTTAGTTATACTACCCTACAGGATGAAAATATTCGTTGGCCATAAAAATTCGCGATTTCGCGAACAGTCAATCCCGCGAATTATTAAATTCAGTGAATAATTAGTTCTATTGTAAATCACAAGAGAGAATAACTACTGCATCAAATTGAAAACTAGTCGCTAGCCTAATTTTTAATGTAAATACTCAACATAGTTGAGTTCCAAAATATTTTTCAAATCATTGCCTAAGCTTTGAGCTAACACCATTGGCAATGCATCACATTTATTTACAAAATTATTTGAGGTTGTCAAAAAATATGCAGAATGGCGTCATCGCGAAAATAGCCCTGAGACAGAAGTAATAAACGTAGCCAAGTTCCAAAACTTCTTTAAAATCATCGCCAGGCTTCGAGCTTTATTGCCATTGCGCCAAACTTTACAAAATTATTCAAAGTTTTTAAAAGTTATTCGGCATGGCTTCAGCATAGCAAAAAAGCTCTCCTAGTCTTTCTACATTAGAATCAACTTCATCAATCTCTAATACCAAAGTCAAGGACGATCATGATTCTGATCTGGACATTATGGTATGTAATCGATTTGCAATGCAGATACGTTTTTCCATAATCAACTGCATTAGTTAATTCTTTTGTTTAAAAACTGATCGCTTTCATCAAATACTTCAGCTATTGTTTTTGTACTTCCTCAGCACTCGTTAATATCTTTTCTTTTTTTTGTGTTTACTGCAGATTGAGAATGAAACAACCTACTCCGATTACGAAAACTAGAGACAAGTAGTAATATTCATCAAGACAGGAATATTGGCAGAGAGGCAACCAGTCAACCTAGACCCCTTCATCGACAACAACTCCTTGATATTGCTGTAGCAAACATGATTAAATTATATATTTTATTTCATGTATAGATATATTATAATTTATTACAAACTTGAGTGTACAAATAAAATATTTCAAATACAAATAAAATTTTACAAACAATGAATGGAGTAAATATAAACAGTTTAGTCCATATGGCGGTTGTCTAGCAATAAAATTAAACGTACTCTTGATATGTGAATACTAGCGTGTAAAGGTGCTTTCTGACTAGTTATTTTACTAATAGCAGATCTGTCGCTGTCACTTTCTTGGGTAGGTGTTGAAGGCGATTCTCTCGCTACTACATGGCTGGTAAGGAAGTTATCATCAGAACTCTCCTCGTGGCTTACTATTGCAAAGTTCTGCCGGTTGGCCAAAGATTTGTGCTCGTAAAGGCGTTTTTGTTCCTTTTTTAAAAACAGATATATTCTTCTTGTAAGTAGCTGCGGTCACTTCAACCTGAATTTCTAGACCTCCCTGAATGATTGGTGATCTTCTAAGAATGACTTCTATCACCCTTGCAATCATTGTTCTTCGGTGTATGATGAAAAATCTCTCTCACACACTAAAACAAATAATGAAGCAGTAGGGATGGAAAAAATATGGTAGTATTGCGTTTTACCGAAGAAGAACCAAAGTAAAATTCAACTAACTTAGTAAATGTAAAAACTCATTACTTACCACAAGTTGTTGGCTTATCAGAGGCCTTCAAAGCGATGAATATTCGTGAAAACCTCTGGACGCAGCAAAAATTGTTTACCGTAGAATAGCGCGATCGCCTCGCAGTTGTAAGCTAAATATAAACCGGAATACTCGGTGTGCGCATGCGTTGTAATAACTATTACTAGGCACAATAGAGTTAGCTTTTCCTAGAGAGCGGCAGTTTTCAATCGCGAATAAATTCATCCGCGAATATGCATGAAAAGACAATTTTCGCGAAATATAACTCCGCGAATGAATTTATCCTGTAGGGTAGTATTCTAGTAGTCCTTTGCGCCACGAAGTATCATCATCATGTGTAATAACAATGTGTACAATTATTCTGCATTGCTGCAGTGTGCTAAGCTGGCTCTTTAGGTCACGCACTCGGGTTGCAAAAGTAAGATACACGAGTTCAAACGCTGCAGGAGCAATATTTTTTTTAATGTCCTGAGGGTGGCTTTGAGCAAACAGAGGCAGCTCTTGTTATAGGAAAGATTTATTGGGCAGAGGTCACAAAATATGTTCGACATTTTTTTAGGTTTTTTGACTGCTCAAGAACAAAAAGCGACTACAAGTGTTTGTCTAGACAGTGCCTGTCAACAGCAATGCTCAGCAACTCAACATTGCGGTGATGGCTCCTGTAAGGGGAATAGATGTCAGTGTTTAGACTGCCCGAGTTGCACAAGTGATAGCTTCTGCAGCTCTGCATGCAAAGCGCAAGGACATTCATTTGGCACATGCAGACTGACATCTACAGGTAAACAATGCGTATGCAAGGAAAGCTGCCAAAAGGACCTTCAATGTATGATAGCGTGCTGGATACAAGCAGGATGTCAAATTGGGCTGTGCAAGCTTGGTAAATGTGAATGCAGTGAATGTGTATTGCCTAAATGATGGGAAAAACTAAATGCATTTTTATTTAAATACATAATAGGTCATAACGCTGTATTGGTGAACTTTTGTGGTTATTTCAAACATGCAATCCAAATCAAATAATTTATGATTGACCTTTAGAACATTTATTGTTATGACAAACAATATAATGATTTGTACATAGTGTTACAAGAAAGTTAAAATATATACAGAAATGAAATACTGTTTGGCATACTATTATGTATGATGTCATAATTTATTATACATTTACTATTAATGCTAAATGTCAATTACAAATAAAACAGCAATAATTAAATAAAACAGTTGTAGTATATATATTTCATCTTTTTGTAAATTTAATTTTATAAATTATTTAAAATTTTATATAATTTATATCTATAATTTATAAATCATAAATGTAAATTATAAATTTATTTTTATAATTTATAAATATAAATTTCACCTCTTTATAAAATGTCTGCTCAATACATGATATACTATTGGCTCTGATTCTAAAGATCAGCAAAAAGTAAGTCCTTGATATTTCAATTACTAATATTAATTATTAATGATTTATTTTACTTGCTGCAAAATGCAGGGTAGGGAAATGTTTGTGAAAACATTGCTAATACATGTATGATAGTTCCTTCGGTGCAGTTTGAGGTGCAATTTTTCGGTAAATGCACAGAGATTTTTTAACACATGTTTGTTTTATACATGTTTGTTTTACACTTCATATATATATATATATGAAGTGTAAAGTTAGGTTTATTGAAAAAAACCTTATAATAATGGTCATGGTTATTGATTAGCTTTTAAAATAAAAAAAATGAAGTCACAAGATAAAAAGTAAAAAGCCAAATTACATGAAGTATCCAAATTTCACTCATACTTTGGTTTAACGAGATTCCTTCATATCCATTATTGTGATCACAGTGCTCAAGGTGCGCTTGTGTCCTGTTACTTTTTGTGAAGAGTCAGCTGAACGTCTGCACTATTTAAAGATTGTTTTAACAAAGTGAATTGACATTGTTCAGAATCTTACAGCATCATGCTTGATTTAGTGCTCACAGTAAAGTCAAAGTATCTTTAAAACTTGCTGCTTGATTTTGAATTGTTTCTTGTTAAGTTTGAAGTATAAATCAAAGCTACTCCAACCTATTAAAAAGGCATGCAGGTAATTGAGACCAAAACACAAGAAATACAAAGAGGGATCGAAACCATAGCACAGTGTGTCCACATGTATAATCAAAAAAGAAAGACTAATGCTTCTGCGTTCCTAAAACTAAACATTAGAAATTTTACCTATCTAAAAGCATATCACAACTATATGACTGAGAGAAACATTAATCTATGTAAAATGACATCAAAGAAAAAACATCATGTGCTGACAACTCTTAAAAATTGAGTATGGCGTCGCTTTTGCCATCTGTCATCCCCAGGCAACATGCCATGATCAAAGATGTCAGAAAAGCTCCTCTAAAAAGGTGGTCATTTTTACTTATGACTAGATGAATGTCTAGCATTGACAGAGTAATAAAATATTTTTACATAGCAAATTTTTTAAAATAATTAGTCAAGTTTTTTATCCAATGAAATTGAGTAACTCGAGCTAGGCTAAATCTGTACTAAAATGATAACCGTGTCTATCCTTCTAAAACAATTGATGAGAAAAAAATTGTGCTGTACTATCTTTTGCAATCATTATCTATCAGCGTGCTAGGTGAACTGCGAAGAGCGTGCTATTTTAACCTATAGGCATTAAAAATACACAGGTCTATAAGTATGTGCACAATTATTCCATAGTAACATCCTTCATACTTATATATATATGTATATAATACTTATACAGTTATACTATAGTAATATCTATCTAATGCCAATATCTTATACTATAATAATAGATATACTTATTCTATGGTAATTTCCTTCATACTTATATATATATATAATATATATATATACATAAACATATATATGTATGTATATGTATATACATATATATAAATATGTTTATATACATATATATATAAACATGTATATATATAAATATATATATATATATATATATATATATATATATATATATATATATATATATATTTATATACACCTTGCCTAAGTTCTGAGCTGCACTGATGAGGCTTCAATAGCCGAAACAGTACTGTCTGTAGCATGAGTATATGCTCCCTTACTTTGGTTTGGTTGAGCACTCTGTGAGAGGTGCGGCACTATTAGCCTTTGTGCAAAGCTCATCACTTTTGTGATTTGAGCACTCTGGTGCCAGCGCATTGATTTTCTTAAAGTCTGTGAGGCAACCTAGTTGTTTCATGGCAGGAAATCAACTCTCATTGGTAATGGGATTTGTGTCCCTTGCCTAAGCTCTGAGCTGCACTGATGAGGCTTCAATAGCCGAAACAGTACTGTCTGTAGCATGAGTATATATATATATATATATATATATATATATATATATATATATATATATATATATATATATATACGTATATATATATACGTATATATATATACGTATATATATATATTTGTATTTATATATGTAATTTTTATGTAATTTAATTTTAATGTATGTAATTTAATTTATATGTAATATTTATATTTGTAATATATATATATATTTGTATATATATATATATACAAATATATATACGTATATATATATATATATATATATATATATATATATATATATACGTATATATATTTGTATTTATGAATATGCATATACGTTATATAAATATTTGTATTTATGTATATATATAACTTTATTTATGTACATATATCCATGCAAGTTTGAACTCTAAAATATTTTCAGAAAATTACATAATTAATATTCTTAACATCATATTTTTAGCATTGAAATTACAATTAAATTTTAAAATTAGGAAATTAAAATTACAAGCTTCCTTTGACAAAAATAAACAAGAACAAGTGCGCATAACTCTAAGATTGTTCTACAAACCAAAACCAGTTTAGTTACAGTGCTTGCTGACCTAAAACTGTGCTGTGCTATTACAAAATGTTTACTAACAAAAAAGTCCATTTTGCAAAAAATTAAAAATAATGTTTATTTCTAAATTTAAAAGTAAAATTAGAATTAAAATGAGAAAATTAAAGTAACGTCTTTGCTGACAGTTAAAGCTGTTGAAAAAAGCTGTTTAACTAACATATTTAAGTGATATGTTCTCAAAAAAAAGTTTGTTACATCAAATCTTTTATTAAAAAATGAGGGAGAACGAGACAAGTTTAGCACAACAATTTTTAAAAACAAAACCAATGATGAGTTTTTAATTTAAACAATATACAACAAGATAAGTTTTATGCTTTATTTAACATTTTTATGTTTTCTTGATGGTCGATTAAGAAGACTTGGAAAATCAAAACAGATTTTATTATTTTATAAAAATATGCTTTAACGAGAGTTCATCTGCTGGTGATGATTATTTCGTTGTCTTAAAAATTCTACCATTTTGATTGCGTTTATTTCTTTTGGTTTTTGTTTTATTTGTAATGCAAGGGTTGTTTTAATTTTTAGTTGTTAGTGTTTTTTGTTGCAACTTGTAGAGAACTACTACTTTCTGGTTTGAATAAAAAAAATGAATTGCTCAAAAAGGGTCAGAAGCGTCAAATAAGATGTGTGGCTGTTGAAGCAGGAAAAGGATTGAGCAAAATGTTGTTACTTGTCTGCACTTTAAGATGAATCAATCAAAGCACTACAAGTAATAACGACTGTGACCAAAGAGCAGGCTTTTTTGAAAGCATAAGAATAATAATTTAATTTTGCTCAAAGCTTTATAGTTTAAAATTAGTAAAGGGAAGATACAACAAACGACTCATGTATTGTAGATTCCAGTCTATATGGTCAAAATGTTTAAAGTATACTAAATAATACTAAGAGTTTTACCAAATAATATTAATAATAATAATATTAATCATAATAATACTAAGAATTCTTGAAGTTTTTCTTTAAATGTCTTGAATCAAACTGATTTTTTAAAATCGGAAATAACTTAGCGAAACTATGAAATTAAAGTTTTAAAAATAAATTAAACATCTTAAATTCGATGCTGTACTTAAAGTAATTGTTTGCCGTTCATCAAAATTCGTAAAATTAAAGTTCTATAAAAATAAAGGTGATAGTATTTTAAAAGTTTTACAAAAGTTAGAAGATGAAAAAAGAAAAACTATCACCTTATAAAATATAGGTGATAGTTTTTAATGTTTTGAAAGAGTTGGAGGAACAGCAAAAGAAATAAAGCTATAGTTTACAAACTTGTAAAATATTTGCAAAAATATGTCCAACTTTTTAATGCATTCTATAATATCATACCTATTATAAAATTCTAATTTTATAATTTTTAATTTTCCAATAATTAAATAATATATCATATCAACAATTGAAGTGCAGAAAAAATATAGTTACCTAGACATCTCAAATTGCTAAAAATATAGGTATATACAGCATAAACCTATAGTACTCACAGAAATGAACAATTTATTTAAATTTTAGTTGGTAAATAAACGTTGATTTTCTGTCCCGAAAATCTTTTTATTACCCGTGAGATGCTGAGAACTTATTTAGTACATTGGATAAAGATGAAATTTTACAACAAAACCAGGTTACCTCTACTTGACACAGGAAATATTTTATTTTGTAAGTAAATTAAAAATATTTATGCGATCTTCTAAATAAACATTTGTCTTGCAATATGTCAAATCAATCTATTGAAAGGAAAGTTTTGTGAAAAAAGATTTCAAATAGCCTTTAGAATTTTTATATATATTTACAAACATCAGAGCAAAATTGCTTTTAGTTGCATTCTAAAGCACCCAATCAACACAACGTGAATGATCAACATTGCGAGACTTAAATCAGGCTTTTAATTTAAAAAGGACCATTGTATAGAGTGCTCATTATCCAATGACCATAGACACAATGAAACCATAGACACAATAGAACATTACTTCCTCAGCATCTGTCACGAAAAACAATAGATTGAGCAATTCATTATAGACCAAGCAGTCTTTTCCGAAGCAGTGCCCATTGCATTGCCAGCCATGAATGCTCAACGAAGTTGTTCTCTAAGTGCTTATTTGTCAACCAAATGTACTCTGACCAATGACATCTGTGTTGCCAATGGCAACACAGACACATTGAGAAAGTTTTGCAGCTGCAAGATTTGTCCATGAACATTTGTTGCCTTGATGATGCCTGTGGTAATGGTACAGACTATCAACAAATAATGCAATTGCTGAGAAAGCAATGCACCATTCGTTACTCAATGTTAGCCTAGATAATAATGAACTTTGGTAGTCTGTTTGTTTTGGGGTGTTTGAAGATTGGGATGAAATATTGTTCTGTACAAAATTTAAGCTTTTAAAATTCAGCTCCTCAGCTTAAAATACTACTGTCTAATTCTAAGTTCTAATACTAAGTCTTAACAAAACTTAAACTTAGTTGTTATATAGGCTTCAAGTACAAGAGACAAGATTGCAGGGCTTATGGTAGCTGACAAAGCAAAAGTTCAGCGCTGTCCAACTTTTGCAAGGCAGGCAAAACGCTTCCAAAATACACTGTACAAGTGAAGGTCAGCAACATTGAGGCGATGAGCGTTATGAGCAGCTATTTTTATGCAGCAACCAGCTACTTACTAACATAAACCACCGAGCTTGTGCAAGACTGCTGCTGGAGTCTCACAGCTGATATGAGATCCAGGCATTAGCCAGGCGCAGGAACTTTGCGGAAATGTTTATTCTTGGGGAATTACCAGCACCCCCAAAAATCTCTAAAATATACTGGACTGCTAAACTACTAATGTTAATAAAACATACGATGTCTGTATAAGTGTACAGCTTACTGGTTGTAACCAGCTCTGACCAGTAAGAACTGGTTAGAGCTGGTTGTGAATTTTACATTTAGTCAGTTTTTTAGTTTTCATTTATTATTCTATTGATTGATTCTCATCAATTCTTTGCATTGTCTTAATTGCATGCAAATTTTCAATACAATCCAATTTAGTTAAGTGTTTTTATTAAATTTTTAGTAAGCATCAGTTACATTGCAAACAGAATGTGGGCAGGAGATATCACATCTCTGCGGACATATTGATAACGATGGAGTGCACAGACTCTCCAGTCCATATTGTTTTAAATGCTCCATCATATACCAGAGAGAAGACGCAAGCATCAAAGCGTAATAATAACTGCTTACAAACTGTTTTTGTGGTGGAATGTGTAGACAGATTCTACCGTCCATTAAGTCCATACCAAAAATTTTTTGTTTCGAATTGCAGTGCTGATAATGGGGAGCATTGGTGACACGGTTTTTGAAAGAACCACTGTTGTTATTTAATCCACCAGCAACTTTAGAAAAAATCTGTTGATTGTTTCCATCAAGTATTTTATTGTTTGCTATGGACCCACATTTAGCATTGCTATTATATACAGTTGCAAATGGCTCTTGCGTGTGGGCATTGACTTCCCGTTTACAGTGAAATATGTAGTTTCCAAATGAATCTCGTAAGTTGGCTTTCGCCCAGTGTAAATTGGCATTCATTTTTATATAAAAAAGGAACATAATATCTTTCTTACTAAGACTGTATATCGGACACACAAGTATTTCGTTGTGGTTGTCGTATAACTTGGTCCCCATGATAAGAATCTCCAAGTCAGCTAATTCAATCAATTTAGTACAAGGATTCTCCGGCAAGGGAAGTTTTTGTTTCACAGTAGGTAAACAACAGTCACATTTGGCCGGCAAAATTTTTGATACTGACTTATCCGTCTCCTTTATATACAATATTGTGGATTTAAATTGTTGTAGGATAATAAAAAAGTTCAGATACTCCGGGCAGTTTTTTTTAATAGGTATTGTTGATTGAAATGTATCAATAGATGCATATGCAAGCAAGGGATAGCTTTGAAATTCCATAATGTCCTTTTTCTGGTTCAAACTATCAAGGTGAGCATCGGATAGTCGGTTTGAGTAAAATCCTTACTTGGATTGATGACAATCATAACTGAAGAAATGTTGTTCTCCACTTTTGAGATAAATGGTCCAAGAGTTTTCACGATTGCGATACCTAATGTTATTGCAGAAAGCTATCCCTTTCTGGAAAAAATTTACACAGGTGACTGTACTCTTAATTTGCAAATGGCACCACCTTCGGTATGAGACATCATGCACAAACACTTTCCAACTTGCTAGCTCTGCTGCAAAAGTTGCATCAAATATTAACATTGGTTGAAACAGTTCTTCATCAAACAGTATGTAGTTGGCGTGAGTATCTTTTGGATTGCCTATTTGGTTTAGAATGTAGGTTTTACCACTTTTTAAACCGATATCACCTTTTCGTCGAGGAACACAAATTGTCGCTAGAGATCTGTAATAGGAGTTACATTGTTCATCAACGACTTCTTGTTGTACTGGCAATCTGCGATCATAATTGAAAAAAAATTTCCAGTGTTCCGTAAAAATTTGTTGGATGCAAAATGCAATAACTAAGCATTTAATTTTCTTGCAAGTTCTGCCATCCTTGAAATTAATAGTAAGATAGCCTGGCCTAATTTCTACGTTGCACGCGTTTTCTAACATGTCAAATCTAAAAAAGTTTTGGTATTGACCGCCACTACGTACACTATGTCTTTGAATATTTAGGGGAAAAGATCTACTGCTAGATAAATGAACCACTTCCTGGTTTACACTTCCAATAATTATTGAGTCCGTAATATATGCCTTCACTTCATGGTTTCCTGTTTCAGCACCAGCTAGGAATAACCTTGGGTTAGTATAGTCATCTTCAATTGCAGTATCAAATGAGTTTGGAATATTTCGCCAATACATCCTCCATTCTCGAGCTATTAGCTTGAGCTTTCGATTTTGATCATTGCGATTATTTGCAAAAATCTGTACTTTTGTGGCGGTTTCTAAAAAAATCTAGATGATTATCTTTGCTGGCTGCCTGCGCCATTATTAGGTCTTGTCATAAATGACAAATATTTTAAAAATATTTTTCAGGTGTCCTAAAAATCAAGCCAATAAAATCATGAAATTTTTACTTTACAAACACAAACCACTGTGAAAATCTGTGCTGTGAAAAACTTTCAAACCAGTTGCAAACACAGCCAGTTTCATGTAGATAACACAAACTAAAGTTGAAAAATTTGTCATATAAGTATATATATATATATATTTATATATATATATATATATATACTTATGTTACGGACAGTACTGCTTTGGTTATTGGAGCTTCATCAGTGCAGCTCATCTTTCAAGCAAGAACGAGTCCTCATGCAGTCGTTCTTGCTTAAAACATTTTAAGCCGTCAAAAACACGGTGTTCTTTAAAAAGAATTTTACAATTGAGAAAATCATATGACAAATTTTTCAACTTTAGTTTGTGTTATCTACATGAAACTGGCAGTGTTTGCAACTGGTTTGAAAGTATATATATATATATTTATATATATATATATATATATATATATATATATATATATATATATATATATATATATATATACTTATGTTATAAGTAGCAATCTTCTTTATATATATAAATATATATATTAAATTGCTTCCTCACCCCGAATACCCCGTATGGGTGGTAAATTCTGCTCTAACTCAGGTCTCCTACCAGAGACCTGGGAGTTTGAGCACTCGCCTCAAGATCTTAGCTGTTCCCAATAGCGCACTTTTTTGCAACAACTCACCTGAGTTGATTGCTGTTGGTATTTGGGCAAGCCACATTTTATGCGCCGGTGTTATTACGCCCAGTGCCCCAATGACTACTGGGATTACAGTTGTTCTTACATTCCAGCATTTTTCAATTTCTTCTCCAAGAGGGAGATATTTCTCTACCTTTTCTTTTTCATAGCTGGCTATATTGTAGTCATTGGGTACTGCTGTATCTATTATAGTAGCCCTTTTGTTCTCCTAGTCTACCACCACTATATCTGGTTGGTTTGCTAGGACATGCTTGTCAGTTTCATATATATATATATATATATATATATATATATATATATATATATATATATATATATATATATATATATATATATATATATATATATATATATATATATATATATATATATATGTATATATATAGGTTCCTACAGGACAGATAGCGCAGTTGGTAAGGTATCGGAACCGTGATCATATATATATATACTAATATTAATAATATATATTGAATATGTATTATAATAAATATACTAGAAATTCCCCTGTCATACAGCCCACAAATAAAGTGGTAATGACAAAATAGAAAGAGTATTGATGGTTGAGAAATGCAATATTAGCAGTCAAATGTCACTGCAGCGCAATAGGAGAACTGCAATGGTTGCTGCAACGGTACCTGTAATTCACTGGGTGTTATTATGTACAGCAAACTGCAAAAATGAAAGGGAAATATTATACAGTCAAACATTGATAACTCAAACTTGACGGGTCCGAGTGAGAGTGTTCGAGTTATCAGAGCGTTCAAATTATCAGAGCACTTTCACAAGTCCATGTATTTATCAGTAGATACATGTACACATACAAACTATAATATAAATCATAAGGATGAATGGCTGTGGAATGTTTCAAATTAAATGCTTCCAATGTGAAGTTTTAACATTTCTTATCAGAAAGTATAGAGATTTTCCTATCACTTGAGATTAGTTTGTTGTTTTATGTGATGTGACTGCCAGGACGTTTTCAGATTAAAATTGGTAAAACTTGATTGCTGCTGAAATGCTAAGAAGAAAACATATATTTTTTTTTGCGCTTTAACCAAGATCAACTCTGCCGATTTTTCTTGAAGTTTACGCAAAGGTTACCTCGCTTTTCCTTGCCCTCGAAAAAACCAATGCTAAGTGGATGTTTGGTAAAAATAAAATCTCACCAAACCTTTAGAAAATTCGTTGACTAAATGTTGTGTCGATTATGGTAATAACAAAGCCTATGAACTACTAAAAGTTGAATTTTATATCTATGGCTTAGAATAAGGTTATATTCTTAAGTGATAACAACCGTCTCGGTATCCGTTGGGCAAAAAACAGAGTTAATAAAGTTGAGGTCGAGTTATCTGAAGCAACTTTTTTGCGGGAACGGACAAAACAAAACTAGTCGAGTTATCCATGTTTGACTGTATGTTTATATCTCTCTCCTGCAATAGAAGAAATGCAATAATAGAAGTAAAATGGCAAACGGCTGTGTAATATATATTATTATTATCAATAATATCATTATTAGTATTATTATTGTTATTATTACAAAGTTTGCAATATTTAATGAAATTGATGAAACAATCAAATATTACTCCCAAAGAATCTGTCATGAAAAAAATATATAGAGATCGAGCAATCCACTATGGACATTCACCTTTTTTCAATGCAGTGCACATTGCATTGGCAGCTCTGAATGCTCAACGATTTAGTTCTCTCAGCGATTATTTGTCAACCGTTATGTGTAATGACCAATTGCATCATCGATGCCGCACATATACATTGAGAAATTTCTGCAGAAGTAAATTTGTCAACAAATCTAGTTGCCTCAAAGAAGCCTTTGGTAATGGCGCACACTACCGATAGATAATTGCTGAGAAAACAACATATCAACCTTTACTTGTTGTTAGGCTAGATAATAATGAGCTTTGGTAGTCTGTTTGTTTTGCGTTGCTTGTAGGTTGGAATCTACATTGTTCTGTACAAGACTTAACCTTTAACCTTTAAAAATCAGATAATCAGCTTGAAATACTACTGTCGAAGTACGTCTTAAGGAAATATTAAACTTGATTCCTTCATACGCTGCAAGCACCAGCGACAAGATCGCAGGGCTTATGGCAGCGGTCGACGGAAGAGTTCAGCTGTGGCCAACTTTTACAAGAAAAGCAAAACGCTGCCAAAGTGCAAGTGAAGGCCAGCAATTCCAAAGCGAGCAGCGTTATGAGCAGCTATTTTCATGTGATAACCAGCTACTCAGTAATAAGTGAACATAAACCATCAAGCCTGGCGCCACGAGTGTTTTGCAGCGCAATATTGCTGCCGTAGTCTTACAGCAGATATGAGATCCACGAGTTAACCAGGCGCAGGAACTTTACGGAAATATTTATTCTTGGTGAGCTATCAGCTCACTCAGCTATCTCCAAAAACATACTAGACTGATAGACTAACAGTATTATTAAAACACACAATGTCTGTATAAGTGTACACTTAACTAGTTGTAACCAGCTCTAACCAGTTAGAACTGATTGTGAATCTGAAAGTTCATTGTTTTTTTTTGTAATTTCATTTATTAATAAATTGATTGAATTTTTTCTATTTTTTGCATTCTCTTAATTCCTTAAAAATGTTGAAAAAATCCAAATTAGTTGTTTTTTGCTTGAATCATTACAAAGCATCAGTTACACTACAAATAGAATGCGGGGCGGGGATATCACAATCCTGTGGGCATATTGATAATGATGGCGTGGATAGACTTGCCAGTCCATATTGTCTTAAATGGTCCATCGTATACCAGAGAGAAGAAGCAAGCATCAAAGCGTAGTTACTATCGCTTGAAAACCGTTTGTGTTGTGTAAGATGTACACTGATTCTACCGTTCACAAAGTCAATAGTAAAAAATTTTTGTCCAGAATGGCAGTGCCGAAAATAGAGGGCAGTGCTAAGACTATGTTTAAAAGAACCACTGTTGTTGTTTAATCCGCTGGCAACTTTAGAAAAAATCTGTTGATTGTTTCCATCGAGTATTTTATTGTCTGTTACAATTCCGTATTTGGCATTGCCATTGTATACAGCTGCAAATGACTCTCGTGTGTCGATGTTAACATCCCGGATACAGTGAAATATGTATGTTCCAAATGAATCTCGTAAAACCGCTTTAGTCCAGGGTGAATCGGTACTTACTTTTATATAGAAAAGGAAAGGAATATTTCTTTTATTCTGATTGTATATCGGACACACAAGTATTTCGGTGCGCTTGTCGTATAACTTGGTCCACATGAGAAGGAACTCTGAGTCAGCTAACCCAATCAACATATTAGGAAGATTCGTTGGCAAAGGAACTTCTTGTTTTACAGTAGGTAAACAGCAGCTACATTTGGCTTTTATAAGGTTTGATACTGAATTATCTGTCTGACTCGAATAAATTATTGAGGATTTAAAATGTTGTAGGATCATAAAGAAGTTTAGATATTCTGGACAGTCATTCTTAATAGTTAAGGTTGATTGAAATTCATGAATAGATGAATATGCAAGCAAGGGAAAGCCTTCAAATTCCATAATGTCTTTTTTCTGGTTCAACATATCAATATGAGCATCGGATAATCGGTTTAAGTAAAAGCCATATTTAGGTTGAACACAATTATAACTAAAAAAACTTCTTTTCCCACACCTCAGATCAAGTTCCCAAAAGGTCTCACGATTCCGAGGCCTATTGTTATTGCAGAAAGCTAACTGTCTCTTGAAAACACGTACAAAGCCAAGTGTATGTTTCATTACAAAAAAGCACAAGTTTTTAAATGAGACATCACTCACGTACAGTTTAAAATCTAGTGACTCTGCTTCATGGAGTGTGCTAAATACTAACATTGGCTGAAACGATTCTTCATCAAAGAGTATGTAGAAGCTTTGATTATCTGTTCGATTTCCTATTTGCTTGAGAACGTAGCTTTTACCACTTTTTAGACCGGTATCACCTTTTCGTCGAGGAACACACCTTGTTGGCATCGATCTGTAAAAAGAATTACGTTCTTCATCAACGAATCTTTGTACTACTTGCGAATTGTGACCGTGTCTAAAAAAAGAAGTCATATGCTTCGTAAAAACTTCCTGGATGCAAAATGCTATGATTAAGCATTTAATTTCCTTAAAAGTTGTGCTATCTTTGAAATTAATAGTAAGATAACCAGCCTTAACTTCTACGTTGCACTTGTTATGTAGCATCTCGAGTCTGACAAAGTCTTGGTTTTGACTCCCAGTACTGACACTATTTCTTTGAACGTTTAGGGGAAAAGATCTGCCTCTAGATAAATGAAGCACTTCCTGGTTTACCCTTCCAATAATTATTGCATCGTTAATATATGCCTTCACTTCGTGGTTTATTGTTTCAGCACCAGCCAGAAGTAACCTTGGGTTAGTATAGTCATCTTCAATTGCAATATCAAATGAGTTTGGAACAATTCGACTATACAGTCTCCATTCTCGGGCTATTAGCTTGATCTTTCGGTTTGGATCACCGCATTTATTTGCGAAAATCTGTACTTCTGTGGTATTTTTTAAAAAATCTAGATGATTTTCTTTGCTGGCTGCCTGTGCCATTATTACGTCTTGTGATTATTACCAAATAATTTTTAAACTTTCAAGTGTTTTAAAAATGAAGCTATCAAAATTCATGAAATTCTTGCTCCACAACCACCAAAACTGCTGGGAAAAAATTAAAACAGTTTGCGTAGCTGCCATTTTCATGTAGATGAAAAAAATAAATATTAAAATTTTGTCATACTTCATGTCAATTGTGTAAACACGATTAAAAGAACACTGTGTATAACCGGTTTTGACCGCTACCCAAATTTTTTTTCTAGCGAAAACAAGTGTATAATGATTTGTTGCCGACCATGTTAACAGGTGAATAATACACTAGGTGTGTTTACTATTTAGGGATGTAATATAATCTCATCATGACTTGAATGAGCTTAAAATTTCTAATGATCTGGAGAGATTCTTTTTAATGAAGCTAAAATAACAAGAACTTAGTCACAAAGTGCCAGCACTGCCAGGTCTTTTTATACATAACTGCCTGGAACGGTATATATACATGTATATACACATACATGTATATACATAGGTATATATATGCTAATATATAAATATATTTATATATACATTTATATATATACATGTATACATGATTATATATACATATATATTTATTTATAAATATGTATCTACATATCCATGTACATAAATACAATTATATAAGTTAATATTATATAACATATACAACATATTACATTATCTATATAACATATTTTATCTAATATATATATATATATATATATACATATATATATATATATATGTATATGTATATATATATATATATATATATATACATATATATGTGTTGGCTCACGGGCTGAAAAGGACATGCACTTGGACCTTGACCCAAGGGTGAAAGAGCTTGCAGAAAATATCATCAACAAGATGTCAGCTGCTAATGATTATGGAAGCAGGGTACCACTACGAAGAATTAGCAAGGCCATACCTAAGAAGCTGTTAGAAGACATTAACATGGCACTGGAGTCGATCTCAACTGGATCAATCAGTGAGACTAATGCCTTAATCTACAGTACAGCAACCGTCATCTTGGAGGAGATGGATATTAAGCCAATGCCAACAAGGCTTCAAGCCATTCCATCCTGGCAGCTGAGGCTACAAAATAAGATCAAGGACTTGCGCAAGAAAGTTAGTAGGCTCAGTGAGAGATCTAACCACAGTTTGGAGCGTCCAAAAAGGGAAGCCACAATAGAAGCTCTAGAATCTGCCAAACAGCGGCTAGTAGCACTCTCGGCACGACTGAAGCGGTACACCAAAGAGCGAGATAACAAGAGAATGAACAAACTGTTCATCAATAATCCATCTAGAGTGTATTCCCAGTTCAAAGGTGAACTGCAGAGGCCAATGTCTGAGCCTCCCCGATCTAGCACTTCAAAGTTCTGGAAGGACATCTGGGAGAAAGAGACCACTCATAACACCACTGCAAATTGGCTGAAGAGGCTTAAAGAGAACCATCAACACACTGTGGCTCAGCAAAGACTCACCATCAGCAAAGAAGACATCAAGTGCAGAGTGCAGCGTATGAAGAACTGGGCAGCACCTGGCCATGACATGATTCAAGCCTTCTGGTTAAAGAAATTGACATCACTTCACACTAGAATGGCTAAGCAGATGGAGTACCTAATAGAACAAGGTGACCATCCAGAATGGCTGACCAAAGGACGAACTGTGCTTCTGATAAAAGATCCAAAGCAGGGGCCGATTCCCAAAAACTATCGACCAATAACGTGCTTGCCCACCACTTGGAAACTGCTCTCAGGAATAGTTGCAGACAAACTGGAAGAGCACATTAGTCACTATATGACCAGTGCTCAGAAAGGAACTGGGCGCAAAACCCGAGGAGCTAAACATCAGTTACTGGTGGATCGGACGGTCTGTCAAGACAGCAGGAGAAGGCAAACCAATCTTGCCATGGCTTGGATTGACTACAGAAAGGCCTATGACTCAATTCCCCATAGTTGGATACTTGAGTGCCTCAGTATGTACAATGTTCACCCTGCTCTTGTGGCATTCATCAAGATGTCAATGACCAAATGGAAGACGGAACTGGAGGCTAATGGCAAAAAGCTGGCGAGTGTACAAATTAAGCGAGGCATCTATCAAGGTGACTCCTTATCACCGCTGCTCTTCTGCATATGCCTAAACCCTCTAAGCAATATGCTGGAAGAGACTCAATATGGGTACCAGTTTAAGAGTGGCACCAAGATAAACCACCTCTTCTACATGGATGACATCAAGCTGTACGCTAACAAAGAAAGGGACATTGATTCGCTAATACACCTCACTCAGGTATACAGCAAGGACATCGGAATGACCTTCGGTATTGAGAAATGTGGAAGGCTAATGCTTAAGAAAGGCCATTCTATGCTCACATATGGCCTAAGAATGCCAAATGGTACTATCAAAAATATAGAAGAAGGGTACAAGTACTTGGGGATTATGCAAAGCAACATCAACCACAAAGCCGAGGTACGTCACAAAGCCATTACCGAATACAAAAAACGCCTTCGGCTGGTCTTACGGAGCCAGCTCAATGCCAAGAACCAAATCATGGCAATAAATACCTACGCACTGCCAGTAATAAGATATCCAGCAGGCATAATAAAGTGGACTGAGGAAGCCATCAAAGAAACAGATATAGCAACTCGTAAACTGCTGACCATGCATGGAGCACTCCACCCAAAATCTGATACTATTAGATTGTATCTTGATAGGAAAGATGGTGGTAGGGGACTCAAAAGTGTACAGCAGACAGTGAAAGAGGAGGAGCGAAGCATCAAAGCATATGCAGCCTCCATGGCCATCTCAAATAATTTGCTAGCTGAATTTCAATCGGCTGCTCTCACAACGGACCTACGCCCTGATGATGAGGAAATTGACTGGCATACGAAACCTCTTCATGGTGCTTACCACCAACAAATATCTAAGGTTGGCGATCTTCACCAGACATATATGTGGCTGAACAAAGGAAACCTAACGGCCAATACAGAGTCGCTAATCATGGCAGCCCAGGAGCAAGTGCTCCCAACAAGGCAACTCCAAACGGAAATCTATCACACTAGAGACGATCCTAGATGCAGACTGTGCAAAGATGCACCTGAGACCATCCAACACATCATCAGTGGATGCAGACAGCTAGCAGGGAACGCATACGCTGAGCGGCATAATCATGTTGCAGGTATTGTGTATAGAAGTCTATGTGATGAGTATGGCCTTAATAAACCACAACACTGGTGGGAAGCTCCTGGTAAGGTCAATGAAAATGACCGCGCTAAGATCCTCTGGGACTTCTACATCCAAACTGACAAGCATGTCCTAGCAAACCAACCAGATATAGTGGTGGTAGACAAGGAGAACAAGAGGGCTACTATAATAGATATAGCAGTACCCAATGACTACAATATAGCCAGCAAAGAAAAAGAAAAGGTAGAAAAATATCTCCCTCTTGGAGAAGAAATTGAAAAATGCTGGAATGTAAGAACAACCGTAATCCCAGTAGTGATTGGGGCACTGGGCGCAATAACACCGGCGCATAAAATGTGGCTTGCCCAAATACCAACAACAATGAACTCAGGTGAGTTGCAGAAACATGCGCTATTGGGAACAGCTAAGATCTTGAGACGAGTGCTCAAACTCCCAGGTCTCTGGTAGGAGACCCGAGTTAGAGCAGAATTTACCACCCATACGGGGTATCCGGGGTGAGGAAACAATTTTATATATATATATATATATATATATATATATATATATATATATATATATATATATATATATATATAGGGGAGAGCGGGGTAAGTTGCCACCATTTTCACAAAAATGCAGATTTTTCACTACATATTGGTATTTGCTTTCCTAAACTCTAATAATATAAACATAGGATTGTTTGCTATATAGCATCACCTTTACAAGTGATTAGCCATAAAAGTTTGTTTACGGTTTGTTATTTAAAAACGGTTGTTAGTCGGTTCATCTTCCCCCAACCCTGTTCCAAGTTGAACCACCTATTGGGGTAAGTTGAACATATGGTAATAATATTATAAGAAACAAAGTTTTAAATAAGAATAATATATCTTGCAGTCAATTATGACAATATAAGTTAAATTTAACGTATATTGTTGTTTTTAATGTCAGTTTGAAAGACGAAACCACCAACGTTGGGACCCGTAATGCCCTTTGAAATAGGTTTTAGAACTTTTACTATTCTGCCACTTCTAATAGTGTCAGAATCTTTTGTGGTGGGCATGATAAACCGATTGGAGTGCCCAACTCTCTTCAGGAAATCGATAGCATAATTTTGACCAGATATGGCCTCAATCTGAGCAGCATGGAACAGTTTTTTTTTCTTTTGTATTTAACAAGAAAGAAAGTTCCCACTTGAACGTCATTGGCTTGAACTTTCTCATCTGTGATTGCATTGTCACTAGAGTGTTCGGATAGCACAGGTTCTGGCACATCGTAGTTGGTGTCAAAACTTTCAACTACAGTATGCTTAACACTCTTTATAACTTTTGACATAAGAGACCTTAGGCTGTGACTGCTTTTTTTTACAATCTCAATAGCCTCTTTGACAAGTGTGCCAGTAATTAAAGCCAACTTTCTCATTTTTCTTCTTCTGTTCAATGTTTTATCTGACATGACGGGCAAGGTAATATTCCCCTTGGTGATACTTGGTAGTACTTTTAGCTGATTCTTTATTGCAAATTCATAAGCCAATTCCAAAGTTAAATTTTTAGCCGTAAAAAAACTGGTCAGCTCCTATGTGTGAGAGGCCGAGTCTTTCTCTAACTTATTGCTGAAGACCATGTGTGCTATCCTTGTGTTAGAATAGCTGATCACAGTTTGCACAGTGTTAGGGTAATTTGATCAATGCCATGTGCTAAAGCCACTTTCCTAACTGACGTTCCCACAGCAACTGCAAGTAGAGCAAGATCCATCACTTCTTGGCTTGTGTTGCCAAGATTTGCTTGTCGTATATAGGTAGTTTCGAGGCATCAAAAATAGGGCAAATGCATGCCTATACCCAAATAAATATCTGTGGTAAGTTGAAAATATCCCTGATGGGGTAAGTTGAACATATGTTCAACTTACCCCATTAGCCCTGGTTCAACTTACCCCATAGGAAGAACAAGGATGACTCATTAAATAAAAGCTAAATTTTGCGTTCAATTAAAAAACAATATCCAATAACGGTTTTCTATGCAATAGACATCCACCAGTAAAAAATTTCCAGCAGCCAAGTTGAATGTCTGCCTTCCAACCTAAAAATCTATTATGCCATCATAATCACTTTTAGGCAGTAAAATTGACTCATGAACATTTTTAGCTTAGCTTGCAAGTCTGTATTGTCTGACTATTCAGAGTAAATGATGTAATCACGCTGCGCTAGCCATGTGACCGATAAATTAGATCAAAGCTATCCAGAAGAAGGCAAATCTTGGGGTGGTTCAACTTGGACATAGGTTCAACTCACCTCACCCTCCCCTATATATATATATATATATATATATATATATATATATATATATATATATATATATATATATACATATATATATATATAGATAAATATATATATATTTATCTATATATATATAGATAAATATATATATATATTTATCTATATATATATTTATCTATTTATCTGTTCAATAGAATGGCTGGTATTATCGGGTTAATGTTGATAGTAAGGCTATCAACTTCTTCTTCTGGATTCGATTGTATACATTGTTAGCTGATGCCAAACTGAATCTTGTTCATGTTACTTTAACATTTTATAATAAAAAATAGACACCACAAGGAGGTTGAACAAGTAACTGATTGTATTGTAAATGATGATGGAATGTGATGAAAGTATGGAGCAAATGAGTAAGATTTAACGAGTGATTGATGGTATTAGACCAAATGGCATGACGGTGTTAGCTAAAAGGATAACAAGCATACAGTAGTTAACCATTTACGCATTAATTAATTTCCTGGCATTCCTAGAAAAAATTGCTCAGAAATTAAATTCGAAATGCTTACCGATGTTTGCCATATATTAATGGTAAGGATCTTAGTATTCATATCAAAAACGCCTCATAAAAAACTCGAAACTGAAAGCGGATTGAACAGTGGCTTACTGTACCAGTTCAGCTATCATCTTAAATTTATTTTAGTTCTTGCGAACTTTGCCATCAATTCTGTTTTTAATGTTGTGTTCTTTTATGATGAATGAAAACCTCAACAGAAGAATGATCAATGTCACATTTTCTTAAAATTTTAGGGCTATCTTCCCTCAAATAGTTCTGGCCATAAAGTTTAGTCGCTGTGACAAACTTTCAGCAAAACTGATCAAAGTCCAGAGATATCATTGTTTGAAATAAACTAGCCCTTTGAAAAACTGATCAATGTCCAAGGGCTACAAAGCAATAACGATCATCGTCCAGTCACGTGATTACTTTCAGCCAATTGCAACATAGGACTTGTTTGGGATTTGTAAACTTAAAAACGAACATTTTGTTGGGTAAGTTCTGTAAGTACCTCCCGAGTTAGACAACAGAGAATTACTTATGTTGATGACATTTTAGCCAATTCAGATTCATATTTGTGTCATTACAGAATTAATTCAAATAGCAGCACTGACTTTGATGGTTATGAAAGTAATAGCTTGGTAAGAGAAGGAACATTGCAGGCCTGTATTCTCTGGTTGCAAGTTGGGGCTGCAAATATCAGGCAGCTAGTTATGAACACTTGGGGGTTTGGGAGGGGAGTGTACACCCCCCAACGGAGTTTGAGGCAGCGCCCAAAGCACTAGACCTTTTAAGCATAACAAACCTTCAAAGTATGCATAAGTTCAATCAGTTGTAAGCATCAAAATCAACATAAATATATTGTTTATGGTTCATGGTGGGCAAAGCTTTTCCTTTTTTCAACTAACGGTATAAAACTCATGACACTACAGATTTTTGTAAGAGACATTGACAGAACAAGAGCTATCACTTTTTTATTGCAATAGCTCTTGTTCTGTCAATGTGTCCATCACATAAATTTTTCACAACTGATTCTGTATCTTTTTCAGCATCTTTATCCCACGACCACACGAGCGGAGCGGAAGTGTGGGAGTTTTATGATAAATGCATGCGCACACAACTTACGAAAATTATTAATCAAAAATGAGACGAACCCTCGTCAAGAAATTTCATCAAAAAATTTAAGCATCGGAATGTAAAGTCGTTAAAGTATAATAACGATACAAAGCACATTTAAACCTATTTAAATATGTTACCAAGTCTTTGTAAACCTTCGATAATATCTTAAAACTTACCCATCTGATCGGATTATACACAAATAGACAGATTAATTTCAACGAAAATCGCCACAAAACACTTGAAAAGCTTGGTTTAATAAAAGTTAAGACCGGAAATTAAAACGCCGAGGGACAGATAACAGAACGATGAAGTATGACGATGTCTTGCGCATTTCACGAAAAGATAACGTGCACTTTTCACCAGTCTATAGCATTGTCGAATTGCCGAAGGTTTTGGCCATTAACATAGGAGTACAGAAATCGTTTCATTTTTGCTGATTTCAATTTTTTCATTTTCATTTGCCAACACATTTAAATACTTTCACATTCTAACTGATGTCCAACGCAGTATAAGTAAAGGCAAGCAAATGACGATGATATTTTTTATCGTTTCTTATGAGATTATTACAATAATTAACTATAAGTTTGGATGACTACAGAACAATGACTACGTAGTACAGACTTTCTAAAAATCTAACGCAGTGTAAGTAAAGGCATGACGATGATATTTTTTCTAACGGTTCAAATGAGATTATTGCAATTATTAATTATAAGTTTGGATGACTACAGGACAATGACTACGTAGTACAGATTTTCTAAAAATCTATATAAATATCACAACTTCGTGATATTGTTAGCTATGCCGTTTGGAAATGTAAACAAAATTGTGCATTGGTTTTTTATTATTACTATATAAATAATATTGGTTATTCTAATAATATCAATGCATTTTACTTCTAATATTGGCCAATATTGCATTTCTGTTTTTGCAGGAGGAGAGATATAAACATATAATCTTTTCCTTTCATTATTACTATTTGTTGTATATAATAACACCCAGTACATTACAGCTACCATTGCAGTTATCCTATTTGACTGCTAATATTGCATTTCTCAACCATCAGTACCCTTTCTTTTTTCCAATATCACTTTGGTCGTGGGCTGTATGACAGTGGAATTTCTAGTATATGTATAATATTAGAAAATTATTTAGACAGCCTGCCCCATAGTACTCCTCATCAAGGTTTTGATTTGCTTTGATGCAGAAAAGGCTCACTCACTCACTGCATAAAGCACCACAGGCTATTAGCTGTGAAATGGAAACTCACGCGCAGAGTACCGTCGGGTACCACCGAGGACCGCCGAGGACCGCCGGTAGTTGCCGGCAGCATCGCAATAGTTTAGCGCTGTTCAAATTTTGCAAATGGCCGCAGACAAGAAATTCCCGAAATGCACTGTACAGGTAAAGGTCACCATTATAGAAATGGCATGGCGAGCGAACATTTTATTCGATTACGCGATCATGTTTAACGATGTGAAGCAGTAAACTGAATCATGCGACGCAGAGCCTAGCATCGCAAGCGTTTTGCTGCACACTTTACCACCGGAGTCTCGCAATCGACATGGGAACCAGGCTTTAGTGACAGACAAAGCTAATACTAGATTAGTGAGCCTCTCCACCTCGTCGCTAGTTGCGATAGACTAGCGATGAAGTGGAGCGATGAGCTAAGAGTGATGAAGCGAGAGTGATGAGGCGAGCAATGAACTAATTTACGATAATTTACTAGCAACTAGCGCTGTAGCGTTAGATGCTAGTTGTTGGAAATTTCAAGAGAATGCACTTAGACTGCAATTCTTAGTAATTAGCCGCTGAAAATCATTGAAAAGTTTGGGCGGCTCAGCCGACTAGCTGCCCCAGGGAATACGGGCCTGGGACGTTGTAAAAGAATTAGCAATTCACGAAGTATAGATACATTGAATTTTTTGTATAGGAATATTTGTTAACATGTTGGCAAAATAAAACATATATTAAAAATGTTCTAGATAGAGGTTGAAGTTGAAAAAATTGTATTCATCTCATGAAGCAAAATCTGTGATTTTCGGCAAAGTGGCTGGCAGTAGGCCTATAGCTAAAGTTGTACATGGATGGCAGTGAAAGGTTTAATAACTTGATACAATGAACAGATGCAGTGGGAATGAAGGAAAATATTCCAAGAGTACTGATAAGCCAAAAAAGAAGTGTGTGCAAAAGCGTGTAATGTGAAGCAAAACCAAATATTGCAGTTTTCTTTAGACACTGTCTAAAAAGTTGTCGTTGTAGTATTGTGACTTGTTCATTTTTGTTTAGTTGAAATTTAGATGCTAGAAGCCTCATATTTTACTGCAATATAGCGTTTAAAATCAGGATATTATAACATTGTAACATTATCTCCTACTAAAGCATAATGCGTAGAGTTGTCAATGATTTCCAAAGTAGATCGATCAATGTCCATGTAGTCGGTTTAATTAAGGTCATGTTGTGCCACACCAAACTATGTCTACCGCTAATTTGTTGATCATATTCACAATTAACATCCTTATTGACCACTAGTTGAAAGGTTTCTATGATATAAGCTGTGATTCTGTCTAAAAAAGTTTGTAAACTTTAAATTGGCTATATCTCAAGTTTGAACATTTGTGACATTGATAATTCTTCCTTTGAGGTTTCCAAATAATAAATTAAAAGTCTCTTCACCGCTAAATAGCATGTTAGGCATTATTCATGTAATGTAATTTAATAATAATTGTGAAATTTTATAACATTATTTCCGGCTAACTTGTTTATTATCAGCTAGCTGCCAATTCATCAATATAACGTTATAACCACAGGTGCAAATCAGTCTGCAATCAGGTGCAATGCCTTATCGCTGCTGATTCATATTCAAATGGACAACCACAAACTGTTTGAATTGTTCACGTTAGTAACATTAACTTCTCTTCAGCATCTTTCTACTTATAAAAATATATGTTTTTAGTTTGCTCCACACAGGAAAAGTTAAATGAAATCACTGCTGCATTTATGTTGTCACTATTTGCAATACGATTTGCAATCTCCTCCAGTTTTATTTAAATTTCTACCAACCGTTTTCTTATTCATTTCATATTATATTCTTAGAGAGTGTAAACTTCTTTATCACTAGATTAGAACAAAAACTTATTGTACACTTAACTCTCTCCTTGAAACGGGGTGAAAAAAGGATGTCTGTCTATATGTATGCTTTATTTTCGAGATTAATGTTGTTTATCCATGTCTTTAGTTTTCTGTAATTTTTATTAATATTTCACGTTATATTTTATTAGTTAGATGTCATATGTTACTCAAACTTTAAAAACTTTGAGTTTCACAGTATTAACAGGGAAGTATACCACAACAAACAGTTCTATACATCTGTGCGGAACTTCATTACTAATTCAGGAAGGGCAGTTACAATTCAGGAAGGGATGAACTGAAGGTGTTAGTTCAGTTGTGTTTGCCGGCTCATATGTTTTGTTTAATCATAAGTTGAGTTGTTTGAAATTGTATTTAAATTTCATAATATTGTTTATAATGTGCCTGACATCATTTTTTACAAGCTAATATGCAGTTTAAAGGTATTTAAATGGAGAAAAGTGAGCTTAAAGCTCAACAACATTGAAGACTTGCAGACATGGCTGTATTTGACTACCGAGTTACTCTAGTTATTTTTTCAAACATTACCTGCTTGGAGTTTTGTCAAACAAATTAAATGAAGCAGGCTGTGTAAAAAGTTGATTGCCCAAGTCAGCATGCCTGTGGTTAATCTATGGCTCAAGCTAGACCAGCATCAGTGAATCACGGTTTGGTCATTGTTGATGTAACTTAACCAGAGCGTCATAAAACAGGAAGCGGTAGGTGTAAAAAATTACACGCATGCATCACACTTCCAAGCATAACTTATTGCCCAGCGGTGTCAGTTTATGTAATCTGTGACCCCAATTCTTACTCAAATAATAAATTGGCTTGTTGCCAAAGTGTGACTTGGGTTTAGTATAGGCAGGTCACTATGGTCAGGACACTGTCTCTGCCTGGTCAGCGTTGCCTGGTTTGTGATTGAACGGGAGATCTGATCAAATGGTTGGAATAGTTCTGTGTTCTTTAGCAGTATGTTTCTCAGTGTCGGCAAACCGCCAGCCAGCAAGAGCCGATAGTTCGTAGCCGAATTTACAGCGGGCAAAGTTAGTAAACTCTGAATTATGATAATTCTATCACATTTTTTTACAGTACCGTAATACCAGTATGCAGATAGCCAAAGGTTTGTTTTAATGATAAGTTGTAGTTTTCACGATTTGACGGTTAATAAGTTTTATTGTAAATCACTGCATTGAAACCATACTACTTGCATCATACTGAACCAAGTCGAAACTTCTATAGTTTTTGTGTCTCTAGGAGTCTAGGTCACCAAGGCTGATGTGAAATAGAGTCGCAATTGATATTGAGTGATATTTGAATGGTTTATACCTGATGATCACCTAGCTACCTTGTCTGGTTGCATTGTTTCTCATGATAGCGCCCGTGCTGTCTAGGACAGCACTATCTTGATGAAAGAAACTTCTCTTTTTCAGTTGCAAAACAATCGTAATCATACATTGCATTACTAATATAGCTCTATGTGAGCATGCAGTAAAGAATTTTGCATTGCTCAATCCTCTTTCATAGTGTAAAGCTTGCAGAATGATGAGCACAAAACTCATTCATTTTGAGTTTTTATCCTACTTCAGTGTAGTCAATAAAGCTTGCCTAGCCACAAAATAGTTCTCAAATTCTATCATAAATTGCCAAAACTTATTTTTAGTGATGGCAAAGCATACCGCAATGGCAACGATGGCAAAACGTAAACGAGGCAATGATGAGCCAGTAAGTAAATTGCCAGTAATCAATCTAACTAGTGTTGCGACACGAGGCTCACTCCACTCGGAGACGCTAATGAACAGTATAATTTTGACAATAGGCTAACTATCAATGCTATATGTATAATCATTGTGTTTTGGTCTTGCATAACTTAAAAAATAGTTTTCCCAAAATTGTAAGCGGCAATACTGATGAGATCTGTGCTGCAGTTTTAAAACGGCAACTAAACCATAATATTTGCGTTTTAAATGTATTGCACTATAAATTTTTTATTTTTGATGCAGTATGCCTTGCCAATTGAAGTGAACACATGTTGCTCATTGAATAATCCAACAAGACCAAGCTGTAGGATCATTATATATATATATATATATATAAAAGTTATATTGATGCACATTAGTAAAAAGAGTGCTCAATGTTTAGAGTAAAAACAGAGCTGATATAAAACTATGTGTACTAAAAAAACTACAAGTTTAATTAAAACATTTTATTACTTAAAGTTTTGTGCGGTAGGCTTGCACTCTTCAGATAAAATGTCAAAGAAAATATTCTACTAGCAGTAAAGCTGTATAAGCGCTCTACAGCTTTACTGCTAGTAGAATATTTTCTTTGACATTTTATCTGAAGAGTGCAAGCCTACCGCACGAAACTTTAAGTAATAAAATGTTGTAATTAAACTTGTAGTTTTTTTAGTACACATAGTTTTATATATATATATATATATATATATATATCTACAGGACAGATAGCGCAGTTGGTAAGGTATCGGGACCGTGATCATTAGGTCCTCGGTTCAAACCCAAACAACTGCACTTTTCTGGTGGTCCTTGGACAAGACCCTTGCTTGTATAACGTCTACAACCTCTATGATGAGTGCAATAACCAAAGCCATGCCGGCTCAGACGTCGCCCGGTCAAACAAGGTCCGCGCTGCCTGTAGCTGAACCAGGACAAGGCAGTGAAAAATGGGCTACTGGTTCAAAACGGATGAAATGGACTCGGACTGATAACATGGACCTCATGCAGTGCTACTTTACGAGTGAACCTCAAAAGTGGGGCTATATGGGAAGGATGCGGCAGCTGTGGATAAACATGCGCCCTGAATTGCCACTAACCGCTAAGTAACTTGTAGCTCAGAGGAGTAACATAATCAAGCGGCACCTCACATCGGAACTTGAGGTAGATGAAATTAGAGAACAGTTCACCCAAGTAACCTCAACCAACGAGGAGTGCATATCAACTGTCATGCATACACAATCATGTGTTGACTCACGGGTTGAAGAAGACATGCACTTGGACCTTGACCCAAGGGTGAGAGAGCTTGCGGAAAATATCATCAACAAGATGTCAGCTGCTAATGATTATGGAAGCAGGGTACCACAACGAAGAGTTAGCAAGGCCGTACCTAAGAAGCTGTTAGAAGACATTAACATGGCACTTGAGTCGATCTCAACTGGATCAATCAGTGAGACTTAATCTACAGTACAGCAACCGTCATCTTGGAGGAGATGAATATTAAGCCAATGCCAACAAGGCTTCAAGCCATTCCATCTTGGCAGCTGAGGCTACAAAATAAGATCAAGGACTTGCGCAAGAAAGTTAGTAGGCTCAGTGAGAGATCTAACCACAGTTTGGAGCGTCTAAAAAGGGAAGCCACAATAGAAGCTCTAAAATCTGCCAAACAGCAGCTAGTAGCACTCTCGGCACGACTGAAGCGGTACACCAAAGAGCGGGATAACAAGAGAATGAACAAACTGTTCATCAATAACCCATCTAGAGTATATTCCCAGTTCAAAGGTGAACTGCAGAGGCCAATGTCTGAGCCTCCCCGATCTAGCACTTCAAAGTTCTGGAAGGACCTCTGGGAGAGAGAGACTACTCATAACACCACTGCAAATTGGTTGAAGAGGCTTAAAGAGAACCATCAACACACTGTGGCTCAGCAAGGACTCACCATCAGCAAAGAGGACATCAAGTGCAGAGTGCAGCGTATGAAGAACTGGGCAGCACCTGACCATGACATGATTCAAGCCTTCTGGTTAAAGAAATTGACATCACTTCACACTAGAATGGCTAAGCAGATGGAATGCCTAATAGAACAAGGTGACCATCCAGAATGGCTGACCAAAGGACGAACTGTACTTCTGATAAAAGATCCAAAGCAGGGGCCGATTCCCAAAAACTATCGACCAATAACGTGCTTGCCCACCACTTGGAAACTGCTCTCAGGAATAGTTGCAGACAAACTGGAAGAGCACATGAGTCACTATATGACCAGTGCTCAGAAAGGAATTGGGCGCAACACCCGAGGAGCTAAACATCAGTTACTGGTGGATCGGACGGTCTGTCAAGACAGCAGAAGAAGGCAAACCAATCTTGCCATGGCTTGGATTGACTACAAAAAGGCCTATGACTCAATTCCCCATAGTTGGATACTTGAGTGCCTCAGTATGTACAATGTTCACCCTGCTCTTGTGGCATTCATTAAGATGTCAATGACCAAATGGAAGACGGTACTGGAGGCTAATGGCAAAAAGCTGGCGAGTGTGCAAATTAAGCGAGGCATCTATCAAGGTGACTCCTTATCACCGCTGCTCTTCTGCATATGCCTAAACCCTCTAAGCAATATGCTGGAGGAAACTCAATATGGGTACCAGTTTAAGAGTGGCACCAAGATAAACCACCTCTTCTACATGGATGACATCAAGCTGTACGCTAACAAAGAAAGGGACATTGATTCGCTAATACACCTCACTCAGGTATACAGCAAGGACATCGGAATGACCTTCGGTATTGAGAAATGTGGAAGGCTAATGCTTAAGAAAGGCCACTCTATGCTCACAGTTGGCCTAAGAATGTCAAATGGTACCATCAAAGATATAGAAGAAGGGTACAAGTACTTGGGGATTATGCAAAGCAACATCAACCACAAAGCCGAGGTACATCACAAAGCCATTACCGAATACAAGAAACGCCTTTGGCAGGTCTTACGGAGCCAGCTCAATGCCAAGAACCAAATCACAGCAATAAATACCTACGCACTGCCAGTAAAAAGATATCCAGCAGGCATAATAAAGTGGACTGAGGAAGCCATCAAAGAAACAGATATAGCAACTCGTAAACTGCTGACCATGCATGGAGCACTCCACCCAAAATCTGATACTACTGGATTGTATCTTGATAGGAAAGATGGCGGTAGGGGACTCAAAAGTGTACAGCAGACAGTGAAAGAGGAGGAGCAAAGCATCAAAGCATATGCAGCCTCCATGGCCATTTCAGATAAGTTGCTAGCTGAATTTCAATCGGCTGATCTTACAACGGACCTACGCCCTGATGATGAGGAAATTGACTGGCACACGAAACCTCTTCATGGTGCTTACCACCAACAAATATCTAAGGTTGGCGATCTTCACCAGACATATATGTGGCTGAACAAAATAAAACCTATTGGCCAATACAGTCGCTAATCATGGCAGCCCAGGAGCAAGTGCTCCCAACAAGGCAACTCCAAACGAAAATCTATCACACTAGAGACGATCCTAGATGCAGACTGTGCAAAGATGCACAAGAGACCATCCAACACATCATCAGTGGATGCAGGCAGCTAGCAGGAAACGCATACACTGAGCGGCATAATCATGTCGCAGGTATTGTGTATAGAAGTCTATGTGATGAGTATGGCCTTAATAAACCACAACACTGGTGGGAAGCTCCTGGTAAGGTGAATGAAAATGATCGCGCTAAGATCCTCTGGGACTTCTACATCCAAACTGACAAGCATGTCCTAGCAAACCAACCAGATATTGTGGTGGTAGACAAGGAGAACAAGAGGGCTACTATAATAGATATAGCAGTACCCAATGACTACAATATAGCCAGCAAAGAAAAAGAAAAGGTAGAGAAATATCTCCCTCTTGGAGAAGAAATTGAAAAATGCTGGAATGTAAGAACAACTGTAATCCCAGTAGTCATTGGGGCACTGGGCGCAATAACACCGGCGCATGAAATGTGGCTTGCCCAAATACCAACAACAATCAACTCAGGTGAGTTGCAGAAAAGTGCGCTATTGGGAACAGCTAAGATCTTGAGGCGAGTGCTCAAGCTCCCAGGTCTCTGGTAGGAGACCCGAGTTAGAGCAGAATTTACCACCCATACGGGGTATCCGGGTTGAGGAAACAATTATATATATATATATATAGATATATATATATATAAATATATATACATATTGTATATGTAAAGCTTGAACTGTCTCTTTTTTGCGGATTTTAGTGAAAGAATTGTTTAGAAGTTTAAACGCTGATGTTACTTTTATAGTTGTTTTCTTGGCATGTTGGAGTCTTAGTGAATGCCATTTAGTCTCCCTCTGGTAGATGGTATACTGCCAACATTACAGAACTTCATGCAGGTGCGTTACAACTTGGGTTGGCTACCGACTTGATATGCTTGTACAAAAAATAATGGCTAAGGCGATTTGGTACTTTTTGATGGGCACTTTTGATATTGAATTACATGTATTATAAACTTTCCTGCTGACAGCTAGTATCATTGTTTCAAAATACTTTCTCATTAATAATAGCTTTTTGATGTTTTATACTGTTGCTGGTTAGGGGCTGTTGCTGAGGTAGTTCTCCTACATAGACGCTAGCTCGGGGGTCTGCAACCTGCATCTCCGGAGCCGCATGCGGCTCTTTCATTCCCTCACTGCGGCTCCCTCCGACTTTGAAGTTTTTTTTTTCTTTTTTACTATATGATATACTATTTACTATATAATTATAAAAATATAGAAGTTTTTTTCACTAGACTCTGTGATATAATTAAGGAAAATGCTGTGATATAATTAAGGAAAATGTAACCATGGTGTAAAATTGTCGCTTGTTATGCGTCATTATTTGTTGTACATTTTTACATTATTAGTAGCTTATCACATGATCGTCACGTGGCTTTAAATTTAACATAAATGTACAGAAAATGTAGGGCTGGATTAAGGTAGTACGTGGATATTTTCTGATATTATGTCAACAACACTGTTGACAAACAGCAACACTAATGCAGGTAGTACACCTTATAACAATTTATGCGCCAGTAAAACTGCCAAAATTAATTTATTGTTCGTTGCAAAAGTGTATTTTTGTTTTCTCAGCAGTTAGATATATATTATATATATATATTAGATCATTATATATGCAACACCTTTTCGTTTTATGGTGTATAGATGGTATTACAACATTAAAAGCTAAACAAAAAAGCTACATATAGTATTTACTTTTAAAAACTAAAAATATCCAAAAGGGTTTGTTGATCCCACTGCTTTCTTTCCTGTGGAAAGCGGGTCCAAATGGCTCTTTGAGTGGAAAAAGTTGCCGAACCTTGCACCAGCTAGTTCTTTAGGTATTTAAGTAAAATACCATTATTAGCCATTATTGCTTTAGTATTTCTTTAGAAAATTTACCATTCATCAGATGAAACAACTTTTGTTTATTATTTAAGGCAAAGTGACATTGCAATTTCGAGTGGACAACATAAGCCGAAGTCTTAGAATGCATCAGATTAAGGTAGGAACATTAATTTTCTTTTTGATGTGATCACACATGGCGTGAAATTCATTTATTTATGTTAACATTGCCCAAGTTAGTTATGAAGTGAAACACTTGATGTGTTCATCTATAGCAAAACTTCAAACAAAACAAGTAAATTTGTTAATATAATTGTTACAGAACCTAATAGGGGAGCCAGAAATACAGTGTGTTCAACTGCAGGAAGTACAAACAATTGCTGAGCCCATGAACAGTAGTCCCTCTATATTGATCCATCACACTATTAAAGAGGAGCCTGAAGGTTTGTGATACCTTTCTAGATGCTGCATGGAAAATATGGCTCTATCCTGTTTTTATTTATACTTCGATATCGTAAAACTTTTAATTGGACGCAATGGCGCGATGGCAATGGCGCAATGATAGCCCCATATGTGGTTTTTATATAGACATCATTATATATCACTTATTATTATGAGAGCCCCATATATGATTTCTTCCATACACATCATTATACATCCCTTAATATTATAAAAGGTCCATATATGATTTATTCTATAGACACCATTATTTATCACTTTTTTGGTAGGTAGGGATGTTTGAAGTTATGTCATCTGTGTCAAATTCAAAGGCATGTTTAAGGGATCTAAATTTTTTGAAGCGTTCAATAGTATTGCTGACCTATAAACATAATTGAGAGACATGTCTGACTGTTGGATTTAAATTTTTTCATGTTATATAACTTAATGTGGTTAATTAACATTAAAAACAGTTAAAAGTTTTCAAACGAATGTTATTCATGGTATACAGCATGTACAATGAGTTAGCACACAAATGGTGATACTATTTATTAGATGCTAAAAATGAATGACGGTGAATGCAAAATGTTGGCTGACCACATGGGGGATAATTTTGGAATACATACAACACGCTACCAGCTACAAACGAACATCACTGAGAAGAGTAAAATAGCCAAGCTGCTGATTAGAGTGGAACAAAGCAAAGAAGAGTATGGTCTGTTGCCAAGTGATGAAGAAGGTAACTAGCTACCTAATGGTTTTAAAGGTTGACTTGCAACAAAATTCACATTACAGTTATTTGGTATCAAAAGATTTGTCATGTCTTACTCTGTTGCGTTGTAGGTGCTATATATGTGAAAATGTGATTGCAAGCTATTAAAAGCACAAAAACGAAAAGCCGCCGTAGATTGGAATCTCTTGATTTCAATGACGTATCCACGGATTTTGGTTATTGTCTTGTCAAGTGATGTTCTCGCGTGAATTGAAAGGCCAATAAAAAGCTCAATAAAAAACTTATCGTAGCAATAGTTTATGACAAACACTTCGAATTTTACCTAAGACCCTGTATCAAATATAGATGCTCGCTACTTTACAGTTTCAGCTTGGCCATTCCGTCTGACAATTCAACGTATGTGTACATGTCTGAGTTGCGATCATAAAAAATGTCAAATTCTGAAGAGTTAAGACCCTGACGTTTCGAGCCTGACGCTCTATCTGAAGAAAATCCTCAACAGAATCAAACCTCCCAGCAAGTAAGCACCGCCACTAGGCAGCTCTTATGTGCCAAGCTAGCTAGTAGTAATAGTTTTAGCTAGAGAGTGCTAGAACAAATATTATTATATATATATATGATTTTAATCATGATAACTATCGCTTCATATTGCGAAAAAATAATTACAAATTTTTCTCAAATGACAATATTAACAATTTTAATATTTAAATCTAGTGCTGCACTGATATACTGTTGGATAACATCGACCTGATGTATTAGGTATGGTTGCAAAGACATATCTGGTCATTTCTTTAGGAGCTAATACCACCGGCAACAGAGTGGTGTGTCTGCAAGCGCTGTCAATACATGCCATTTCTTCCTGAATGTTTGTGCTGCCATGATGCTGAGTTTGCGCATCGTCTCCATGACTGCGGGGACCATGAATGTCTGTGTATGCATCCTGGTGTAGACGAACTTGTGGCGCCTGCACCCCTTTAGTTGGGGTAGAATAATTATCTGCGATATCATAGTGAGTTGGATTTTCATTTAATGCCAACAAGACCAAAGCTATGCTAATGCGCCAAGCATTATCTACATTTCTTGTGTTACACATTGAAAGTATCGGTTGAACACACATATTCTGAACTCGTGGAACACAAGGAGAATTGTTATATTTGGCTTGTACACTTACTACAGTAGAAAGTGTATTAGTTTTATGATTTTATTGTATAAAGATCGAGATTATTTCTATGATCAGTAATTATTGTTTTTCAATAATTGTTTTGGTAGATAATATATTCCCATTTGGAGAGCCATCACCAAATGCTCGGAAAAGGTTGTGTGCTTACGGCAATCTTGTGTTTTGGCTTATGCCGCAAATCTTGTTTGCAAGTCTGCAAAATCTTCATCATTCGTTGGTGGAAAAAGAGCCCGAATCTTAGACACCAAGCAGGCAGGTATAGGCTGTCGCTCACCTCGACGAATTTGCGGCATAAGCCAAAACACAAGCTTGCGATATGCACACAACCTTTGTAACACCATCCGTTGTAATGGACCTCACTCTCAGGCCGTGGGAAATTAGATCAGACTGGCATCGCTTGAAGCCTTCCAGCTTTATGACGTTAGAGCTGGTGGTCTTCGTTGACTGCAAAGTAAAAAAAGTTACGACCAACAATCACTTTCACATTATTTGAATGAACTATTTAGCTAGATCAGCAACTTCATGTTTATGTATTGACAACTATAAAAAATTTGGGTTTTTGTCAGGCTGTGAAGTAAAAACTGTCAAAGTTTTACCTTGACAAGATGGCTGCTGACTATTAAACCACAGCTCTGATCTATCATAGTGTAGGCCCCCGTATAGTGCGCAATGCCCCGTTGTTTATGGGTAAATATTAACACTCATACCATGTAAGTATTATTCTCTTTGTTGGTAGAGGCAAACGCTGTGGCTTGGTATCACGATGTCCGTGATAAAACGGAGGTTCTGCATAAGGCATCCGCCAGAAAAGAGTGATGCAGCTCCCAGCAGGGGGTTGTGTTGTATATTGTTAGAGTTATTATATCTTTATTAATTAGTAATTGATAATCAGTCTGGATAAGAGTTGTCTACCCTTCTTCCCATGATGCTACAAGACCTTCCCATGATGCAACCAAGAACAGCACTTCCTGAGGATCTGATGAAATGCTAGAACGCTAAATAAATTACGACTGTAACTTTAATCTTTAACGATTGACATCATTTAGATAGTTTAGGGCTGGCCAGCCATTAGGTTTCATCATCAACTAACCAGACAACATTTAGGTAATTATCACAACTTATAACATGGCGGCAGTAAAATACATCAAGATTTGCTGATTGATGAGAACCCAGCCAAGTAATATATTTTAAATATCAGCTGATTAGGCCTGCTTCTTATTTGTTTTCCAATTTCTGTGTACTGCTTGTGTGTTGCTATGGATGGTTTTGGATTAACCTCACCGGCTGAGCTGTGCATGGATGGAAATTTGGCGCAAAACTGGAGGAAATGGAGATGGAATTTTGAAAATTATTCGGATGCAATAAACCTCATTGCTGGGCCTGCTGATGAAAATGGGGCTTGGCCGCCGGCAAATAACGCAATATGGAGGAGACAAATAGCTATACTACGACATTGCATTGGCGAAGATGCTGTGGAAATATTAGATCAATTTGAATTTGATGAGGAGGCAGAGCCACCTGAAGTTAGGACTTGCCTTCCTGATGTCTTGGCAAAATTTGAAGGTTACTTCAACCCGAGGAGAAACCTACTGTATGAATGGTATGTTTTTATGTCTTTGACTCAAACCGAAGGTGAACCTATTGATATGTTTGTTAAAAGGCTAAAAACTCAAGCTAATAAATGTGAATTTGCTGAGCAACGAGACATGATGATATTAGTACGCTGTGTGTTTGGAATAAAAGATCAGAGGCTCAAGGAAAAATTGTTGCAAAATAGAGACGTAAACCTGAACAATGCCATTGATATGATCCGAGCATCAGAAGTCACAAAAAATCAGTTAGCTGAAATGGCTATTGAAAAAGTGGTGGCAGTTGTAAACAGAAGCAACGGAACAAGTAAAGGACCTCCTATACCAGCGCCTAGGAAAATTATTGACTGCAAATTTTGTGGTTATGACCACTTTAAAGAGAAATGTCCTGCCTATGGAGAGACATGCAATAAATGTGGCTTGAAAAATCATTTTAGAAAAAAGTGTACTGGTACCAAGAAGGAAGTAAATTCAGTCACGGTAAAAAGATCGGATATTGGGGTTAGTGACCTATTCATTGGAATGATAGCCAACGATAGAGATTTGAAAAAAGGATGGTATAAATCATACAAACTTTCACATGATTCTGTTTCAAAACAAATCCTTTTTAAAGTAGATACTGGTGCACAGGCAAATATTTTACCATTGAAGTATGCCAAAAATCTGAAGGCTATCATACAAAAAGCACTGCAAGACTTACAACATATTCCAATGATGTCCTACCAAATGCTGGCAAAACCACGCTAAAGCTAAATACTGACAAAACAGAAGATGAACTCGTATTTGAGCTCGTTGACGAGGATGTTGTACCAATACTAGGCCTTCAAGCATGTGTGGAACTGAATATAGTCAAGAGAATTGACAGTGTTAACAATCAAGCCATTTTAGAGGAGTATGCAGATTGTTTTCAGGGAATGGGCTGTCTCGAAAAAGAACATACTATTAGGGTAAATTCTGAAGTGAAACCAGTTATCAACAGAGCAAGACGCATACCTCTGAGTATGGTAGACAAAGTGAAAGCTGAGCTAGACAAAATGGAAGCCAATGAAATAATTGCCAAAGTTGACCAACCAACACCATGGGTAAACAGTATGGTGGTGGTAGAGAAACGAGATGGCAGTGTCAGAATATGTCTAGATCCAAAAGAGTTAAATAAAGCGATTCTTCGTGAGCATCATCATATTCCAACGCTAGAAAACATATCATTCAAGTTCACAGGAAAATCTGTTTTCACCATTGTAGACATGAAAGCAGGATACTGGCATGTTCCACTCGATCGCCAATCACAGCTACTTACAACTTTCAATACGCCATTTGGCAGGTACTGCTACAGGCGTCTACCCTTTGGGATTAACTCTAGTGCAGAGGTATTTGAAAAGAGAGTCGAAGAAGTATTTGGTGACCTTGATTTTTGCATCTATTTTGATGACTTGATTATTGCTGGTACAGACCAAGAAGATCATGATAGAAAACTCAGAAGATTGCTACAACGGGCAAGAGAGAACAACATTAAATTTAACAAGGACAAAATTCAACATAATCAGTCGGAAGTTAACTATTTGGGCCACATTGTGTCCAAGCATGGGCTAAAACCTGATCCAGAAAAGGTCAGAGCAATCAAGCAGATGCCAAACCCAGTAGACCGACAAGGAATTCAAAGGTTCATGGGATCACTTAATTTTCTGAGAGGATATATTCCAAATATATCAAAGGAAACTCAACCAATTAGAGACCTACTAAAGAAAGACACTTCATGGGTATGAGGCAATCAACAAGAAGAGGCTATGACTAAAATAAAAGCTGTTCTAACTAATGAACCAGTTCTGAAGTATTTTGACACAGAAAAAGACATTGTTTTGCAAGTTGATGCTTCTCAGGGTGGTCTAGGAGCAGTTTTGCTTCAAGCGAATCAACCAGTAGCTTATGCCTCACGGGCTCTAACTAAGACTGAAGAGGGCTATCCACAAATTGATAAAGAGTTGCTAGCTATAGTATATGGGTGTGAAAAATTTAACACTTATACTTATGGACGTGGAATTGATGTTCAGACAGATCACCAACCTCTGGTCCCCATTGTTCAGAAACCACTTTGCAAAGCATCACCTAGACTACAGAGACTTCTTGTAAGATTACAAAGATACAGAGTTGAAAAGATCCACTACGTGCCTGGCAAATATCTATACTTAGCTGACACTCTGTCACGGGCATATCTCGAGGGCATCAGCGATAACATTGAAGATGATGTTGTCATGATTCACTCACTTCAGTTAGAAGAGTCCGCCAAAGAAGAATTAAAGATGCATTATGCCATGGATGATACCATGAAACTCCTAACATCGGCAATTCTAAGTGGTTGGTGTTGGGCTGTAAAAAACAGGTTCCAATCGAGTTACAGCCATATTGGGGTGTACGTGATGAGTTATATCTCAGTGATGGATTGATTTACAGAGGTGAGCGTCTAGTGATCCCTAAGTCTCAACAACGCCCATACCTCACGAAGCTTCACTCAGGACACTTGGGAATGGATAAATGCATCGAGAGAGCGAAACAAAGCATGTACTGGCCTGGCATGAATCAACAGATTAAGCAACTTGTAGCTAAGTGTCCTATATGCCTGAGATTTTCTAATAGACAACAGAAAATGCCGTTGCTACCACATGAAGTACCTAAGCTACCACGGAATAAAGTTGGAATGGACATACTAGAGTTTAAAAACAACAGCTACTTACTAGTGGTGGACTTTTATTCTCATTATCCAGAACTAAGGATCATCAAAGGGAAGACTGCCAAAGATGTCACACTAGCATTAAAAAGTATATTTGCTGTTCATGGGGTACCTATTGATGTAGTTGCAGACAACATGCCTTTTGGTAGTATGGCTCTACGTCAGTTTGCATCCGAATGGGGCTTTAACATTCCAACTTCTAGTCAACGTTATCCCAAATCCAACGGTATGGCCGAAAGATACGTTCAAACAGTTAAGCAGTTCTTGAAAAAGGCAGCTGCTGATGAATCTAAGTCGGACATTTATCAATCATTGTTAGCCTACCGACAAACTCCAGTCCAAGGTCTACCTTTCAGTCCATCTGAAATGCTCTTTAACAGATGTATTCGCAGGCCATTGCCTTACACTAGAACGACCTTAAAACCATTGATTCCTGACGCATATCCCTTGCTATCAGAGAGACAAAGAAGTCAAAAGTTAAGCAGGGATAGACAGGCTAGAGACTTGCTTCCTTTACATAAAGGAGAAGAGGTAGTCATCAGAACAGAGGACGAAAATGAATGGAGCAGAGGACAAGTTTTAAGTAAAACACCACATCCACGGTCTTATATGGTAGACGCTGGCACATCACACCTTCGTAGAACTAGAACTCATATCAAGCCAGTCCAAAGTATACCCGATGAAACAGATGAAATGACAACCATGAATGAACGAGCTATTCCTGATGAATCACAAGACTTAGCTCCCGGTAACACACCGAAGAAGCAAGACACTCCAAAGTCAACGCAACGAACAAGTGCACGTAGCAATCGTGGCAAGCTTCCTTCAAAGTACGACTCCTACAAAATGTATTAGCAGCTGTCCCAGCTGCTACTTTAACTGTATATATGTTCTTTGTATTAATTGTTAATCGTTTAAAGACTTTATGTTTTGGATCTAAACTTCCGAGGAAAGGAAGGATGTTGTATATTGTTAGAGTTATTATATCTTTATTAATTAGTAATTGATAATCAGTCTGGATAAGAGTTGTCTACCCTTCTTCCCATGATGCTCCAAGACCTTCCCATGATGCAACCAAAAACAGCACTTCCTGAGGATCTGATGAAATGCTAGAACGCTAAATAAATTACGACTGTAACTTTAATCTTTAACAATTGACATCATCTAGATAGTTTAGGGCTGGCCAGCCATTAGGTTTCATCATCAACTAACCAGACAACATTTAGGTAATTATCACAACTTATAACAGGTTGATGATGTGAGCTCTGTTCACCCTGGCAGTTGTTTCCCAAGTGTACGATTGGTGAAAGGAGGCACATGTAATCTTGAACTCTACCCATCCGCTTTCACGTACCATCGTGAATGAGCAGAGGAGGGCGCAGGCATGACAGTGAAATAGTCGCTGAAGTGCTGTCACCCTTACTAATAGTTTCTCCTCTTTGAAGGAGGATTCGTGTCTGAAATCGAAACACAATAGTTGAATTGCAATAAGATTTGTACAACATCATTTCCTGTTATTATATCAGATTTGCTTGATCAGGAAAAGAATAAATATATAGCCATGCAACCATGACACAGATTTTACAAAACCTTATCAGAATCCATGATATTGTAAACATAAAAATGTGAGTAATAACTCTATGGATATTCTTTATATTTTGTCAAGTTTGGTTACGTTCAGCTCTATCTTACATGTAATTGGAGAGCGTTTGACGCTGGCCAACATAGCGCTCAAACTCTTCCCAGTCTTCAGTGGTTGGCACAAACTCTTCATCATCTAATATTAATCATCTAATAATATTAATATGCTATTGACGATGATACCAGAAAATGAAAATAACTATTTTATATAACATAACTATAAGAGAATGGAGTTGAGAAATTTGGCAAAATTAGTCGTGAAACTTATAACATTATTTTATCAATTATGTATTAATATACTACGTTTTACAGATAAATATGCAGTATGAATTAGTTTTGTTATTATAATAAAAATGATACACGTAATTAAAAAGATAAAATACTAATAATATCATATTACAATTAAATGACATTAATATTGTAATATTAAATATAGATTAATACAGTAGAATTAGGAGAATACTAGAAAATAACCCGAGTTACTACTACTAATACAAGTAGTTCATAAAATAAATTACTCGCGTGCTTTGGTGACATGTGGAGTATGCAAACAAGTTAGAAAACATGTCGTCTTTGAAATGGCGAAAACAAAGGTAAGAGTAAGTAGGCGAATAAATAAAGATTTTTACATCCAGCTTCACCCAGTTGCTCCACACCTGGTGAAGGTATGGTCTTTTCTCTGCTTTTGGTCAAGAAAAAAGATGCTTCTCAGCTTGGCAGCTGCACAAACACGATGTGGCGTGTTAGACATTATGACGAATTGAAATTAACAAGCTTAGTACGAGAAAGCGTGTCTGCTATTTGTGATAGATCGATCTTGAACTGAAACTAACATTATCTGATCATGTGACTTAAAATTCCCGCCATATGGCGCAGACAATTTCTACAGCATTTTTTGACCATCACATCAGACCAAAAGGCTCATTGTGTTTATCAGAAGTTGATATGCAATCGTTCATGCAAAGAATAAAAAATTAAACATATTTTTATGGCAGGTTTTGAGATATCAGTGCTCAAAGTTGCAGCATTACAATGCCACTAAAATAGACGCGTAAGAACAATAGACATGTTTTTTATTGCAAACGTGAAGTATATTTGTGCAAATATTTTGACGAATAAGGTTGTATAAAAGTGTAAACAGAAACCATCTCGCACAACTACATCACATTTTAGCCGTTTTGGAAAACGAATCCAAACTATGGCAGTCTCGTGTGATTGCGATTTTCTGTTCATTTTTTTTAGCTTTTAAGAGCTTGTAATCACATTTCCACATATTTGGCACCTATCCCACAACAGAGTAAAACATGGTGAATCTTTTGATACCAAATAACTGTAATGTGGATTTTGTTGCAAGTCCACCTTTAAGGATGCTCCATTTTATATTGAGTACACAAGTTTTAAAGCAAAATGTAATCTCTAGCAAGCCGGGCATTTACATATACTTGAAGAGTGAACGCTATGCAATAAACCATTTTTCATCTATCATACTTCTCAGCATGTTATGCAATTTTTGGTTTGGTTAGAATCGTTAATCTCTGTTATCACCCGTAGAGATGCCCAAATTCTAATTTCACCAGCTGATTCAGATACCGATTCAGATCTTTTGTGTTGCATAGATAATTGTTAATTTTATTATGCAAATATAAAGATAATTCAAAAAAATATAAATACTGCGGTATTTATTTGTTTGCATTTATGGAAAAAAGATATAAAATATATACATACATATATATATATATAAAGTCAAACATGGATAACTCGTCCACGGATAGCTCGAACACATGGTTAATTCGAAAATTTCCTTTGGTCCGTTCCCACGTAATGATAAATTGCTATAGCTAACTCAAACTCAACACTGTTAATTTGAACTGTTTTTTCGCCCAACGGCTACCGAAACGGTTGTTATCGCTTTAGAAAATCACTTTATTCAAAGCCATAGAGGTAAACTTCATCTTTTCGTAATTCATAAGCGTCGTTATTACCACCATCGGCAAAATATTTTTGTCAACGACTTTTCTAAAAGTTTGGTGAAATTTGATTTATACTGCGATACGATGAATAGCACGGGCTAGCCGGGTCACGCGCGCAAGGATTTTCACCACGCACATACAAAACAAAAATCGCATGTTGTTTTGTATGTGCGTGGCGAAAATCCTTGAGTGCGTGACACGGCTAGCCCGTGATGAATAGTTTTCCGACGTTGATTCCGTGTTGAATCAACGTCAGAATGTTGAATGTTTAAAACGTCTTAAAAAATGTTGTAATTAAATGTATACGTTGTCTGAGCTACAAAAAACTATTCATCGTTTGACCTAAACACAGAATACGTGTGTACATTCAATAAGTATCTATTAAAAAAGCGTGAGTGATATAGAATGTACCGTAAAACCTCATAAAACTTCTAATTGAACTGCCTCGGAGTGTTGCTCTTAACGAATCCCAGGTAAAGAAAGGTAATCTGCATAAACCTCAAGAAAAAACGGAAAAATTGATCATGGGTAAAACCCCAAAAGAAAAAAATGTCTTTTCTTTTGAGCATTTCAACAACGATCAAGTTTTGCCAATGTCAATCTGAAAAACGTCCTGGCAATAGCATCACCTCAAACAACAAACCAATCTCAAGTGATAGAAAAATCTCTATACTTTTTCATGAAAACGTTTTAAACTTTACATTAGAAGCATTTAATTTGAAACAAGCCATTTGTGCTTTTGATTTATATTATAGTTTGTATATGTACATGTATCTACTAATAAATAAGTAAATATATAGACTTGTGACAGTGCTCTGATAACTTGAACGCTCTAATAATTCGAACACTTTTGCTCGGTTCCTTGAAGTTCGAGTTATCCATGTTTGACTGTATATATATATATATATATACATATATATATATAAATTAGGTAAGAAATTTATTAAAATTCGACTAAGCAAAAAATTACTAAAAGTTTCATATTACACAAAAGGTGTGTAACACTCATCAGATAAAATGCTTAGTGAGGACTATACACAAGATTCTGCATTAGCTGGTAAGCTGAAATAAAAGCTCAGGTATTAAAAGCTAGATGGATAAGATCTATTATGTAATGCTATTTCGTAGAAGGTGTTTCTTAGCATGTCTACATGTAGATATTAGTTCACTACGTTTGTTAAGAGTTGCCTTCTCAGGTCTGTAAATGATGAAATATTTTTCTAATGTACCAGAAAATTGCCTAGCAAAATCAGTGATATACCAGGCAAGCGTAACAACCACTGATAACAATAAACCTGCAGCCACATATGTAGGGCTAACCGAAAACAGCTTCAAAACTAGATATAACCTTTACAAATCCACATTCAAGGACATTTCTGAACGCTACTCTACCGAGCTAAGCAGCCACATATGGGAACTCAAGGAAAGCGGCACTGACTACAACATAGCCTGGAAGATTTTATCACACGCCAAGCCATACTCTAAAAGCAGCGGAAATTGCAGATTATGTACATTAGAAAATATTTCATCATTTACAGACCTGAGAAGGCAACTCTTAACAAACGTAGTGAACTAGTATCTACATGTAGACATGCTAAGAAACACCTTTTACGAAATAGCATTACATAATAGATCTTATCCATCTAGCTTTTAATACCTGAGCTTTTATTTCAGCTTACCAGCTAATGCAGAATCTTGTGTATAGTCCTCACTAAGAATTTTATCTGATGAGTGCTACTCACCTTTTGTGTAATACGAAACTTTTAGTAATTTTTTGCTTAGTCAAATTTAAATAAATTTCTTACCTAATTTATAGTAAGCTCCACTTCAGTATCGAGCACTTTATGCTGACTTTTAGCCTATACTTTATTGTATATATATATATATATATATATATATGTATATATATATATAATATGTGTATATAATATATGTGTATATAATATATGTATATATATATATATACAATATTGATGCAATATATATATATATATATATATATTGCATCAATATTGTATACTTTATTGTATGTATATATATATATATATATATATATATATATATATATATATATATATATATATATATATATATATATATATATATATATATATATATATATGTCTCTCTTCTATTGCTGAACGAACTACTGTGCTTGTACAAGTTTAGAGCAAATCAATGTTTCTGTTAATTACCGTTAGTAATTCAATTCCCTCAGTGAGATGTCTCTATCTTCTATCACTATCAATGTAGCCAGTCATACTTAAGAAGCTGTCACTTGCCACAGATGATGGAGGAGAGGACAGGCTAAATACCGATAAGCCACTGAGGGTACTTTATGCAATACAAACGACATAAAATATGGTCAGAATCAAATGAGAGATAGATAACTTTATGCATCACCTGCTTAAATTACTTTCGTAAATACGAAAAAGTAAATAGAAATACTACATCACATTCTTGTTTCTCACCATTGTCCTCTTGTTTGTGATTGGCTGCAATAAATCATATTGTTGTGGAATGTGATCTACTGAGAGCTGAGTTTAGGGCTGAGCTAAGCCGAGCCGGGTCCAGCCAAATAAATTGGAGGCGGAGCTTACTAGCTATATAAGCTCGAACATTTGTGTAGAATAGCAGAGCTGATCTGGGCCTGCTCATTGTCTAGTACTTGATCTTTATTGTACAACTTATGAACTGAGCAGAAATATATGTATAAACTCATGCACTGAGTCTTGTACTAGTGGAGGAAAAGAGAAGGTTGCACACAACCTTTACAATATCACTGTAATTTGGAAATACCACACTTTGTGATTACGTCCTGACTAAAGCCAAAATATTCCTCAGCTATTTAGATGTTTATCAGACTATAGCCATAAAATAGAATGTGTGACAAGCCTGGAATTAATTAGGTAAAAATAAGGAGCTTGCAGCTGATGATTTTTATAAGTGTACCAGGCTGAAATACTGTTTTCTGCTAACTAGTTGACCTGTAAAAAGTGTCTTAAGTTTCCGATTTTTTAAGAAAAGATCGGCCGATACCGATTCAGATACTTAACACCTATATCGGCACCGATACCGATTCCGGTATTAAAACCAGGGCAATTCTAGTCACCAGTTTTAATGTACTATTAAAATAGTTTTCTAAAATCTGGACAACATTAGAAGTAAAGAAACATCTTCGTTTTTTGCCATTAAATCAGTTTGAATAAATTGAATAAATTATTGTGGGTTTTGTGCTAAACAAATAATAAACCTGACTATTGCCAAACCATGTTACGTCAACGGTAAAGTAGTAAAAGTTTTGAATTCAAAATATTTAAACAGGTTGAGATTAAATCATGCTGCATCAGCATTTCTTACAAAATTACCGCCTGCAAAATTAGTTGATTACTGGTCACCTTACTGTAAAGATTTCAAGTTAATAAGAATGAATCGAGTATACAGTGGATCCTCGGTTTTCGAACATAATCCTTTCCAGAAGAAGTTTTGAAAACCGAGTTGTTCGAGATCCGAAACAATTATTATCATTAGAATTAATGTCTGTAAGTTTTCCTTTGTTCCAAGCCAAGAAAGCAATTTCAGTAAAGTATTTTTTCCAACATTTCACACCGTAAATGTACTGTGTGTTACATAATATAAATAAAAATGGTAGATATAGATTGCGTTTGTTTTCATTAAAAGAGTTTTTTATCTATGATGATGAAAAAAGAAAACAAGAAGTAAAAATTTTTTATGTTTTGCTCTTAAAAAATCGAAAACGTTCTAGGTTATGATACAATACCAAAAAATTCAAAAGCTTATAATGAAACAGCAAAAATTCAACATATGAGTTACATCAGAAATTGTGTGAAAAAGAAAATATAAGCGGCAATGGCATGTTTGCCTCACATATTTGATGGATAGTTCTCCAAAATTGTTTAGGGTAACGGAACTGGAGGAGCCTCTCTAGCAAATCTCTTCTGTAGAGGCATGCCATCCCAGACAATTAATTCTTTTTATAAAGAGTTTTTGAAGCATAACTTGCTGCTCCCTGTGTTTCCATGCTGCTTCTGGAGCTGTTTCGAACGTTTAATGGGCATGCGCTGGTTTGGTCAAGAGCCGAATTCATGTTCGAGATCCAAGACAAACAAATTTGAGTTTTTTTGGTCAAAAACCTAATTGATCAAGAGCCGAGGTTCAACTGCTTTTCGGAAAACCCATAGCGTTTATTGCTAAGCTTCACACCGCTTGTGGTGCTGATAAGTATTTTTTGGTAAAGATTTTAGCTGATGTGTATGTATCAATAAGATTGTTTAATGTAGGTGAAACACATTGCGGTGGTAAAGAGAAACCCATCACTCATCTGGTGGAAGAAAAGGAGCGTGAGAATGACGAGAACTGCAATGCTACAATGAGTGTATCAGATAACCATGTTGTGACAGAAAAAAAGGTTGCATTATGATTTATATTCTTTTGCATCAATATTGATAATTTAATTTGCATGTTGGATATCTGTAACTATCTACAGTATGTCTAGTCATTGGTTCAAATATATCGGCTATAAAAGCTAGTGAAATCCCAATTTTGCTTTAATGTTGGTAAACTATATGAATTGGTTAAAAGCTTAAAAACCATAGTAGGAAGTTCTGATTGCCCACCAACGATAAGTGATATAATTATAGTAACGGCAACGGTACGAATAGTTTTTCACATCAAGAACCAGCTATTCTAGCTTAAATATAATGTAAAGACGTAAGAAAATTACGATGCTTATATTATTTACTGGCGAGTTTGCTAGAATAGGGCAAATCAACAAATTTTACTCAAAACTGTAAAAAATTATTTGGTTTTGAAAAAATTTTTTCATAGAAGTTCAACTTTAAAAACCAAGGTAAATTGTATCAACCAATGTAAACATTGTGTTCGTATAGTTTTTACAGTCTCAGCTGCTCAGCGGCTCAGTACTGTTTGGTCTAATTATTTGAGTATTTACATTGGCCGTTAAAGTAAACTATCAGTTTGTGTAAGCAAATTAAACTGGAAAAATTGGTATGTAATGTGGTTGCAAATCATTCAAGATGATAATGCATTTTCTTTGTAGTTTTTAGCAAAATTGAGTTTTACAAAATGCTTAGTATGCCACCTTAAAACTTAAATTATTTTTTATTGTAACGAGCTATATAGATGAAAACTGGATAATGATAATATTGTGCAGTCTTGTGTTTTCAGCAACTCTTCCAACTTTTGTGATTTACACTTGACTGAATAACTCTTTTATTCCCAGTAGCCCAAAAAAAACCAAGATGGAACCAATTTGAATAAGACATGTTCAACAAGCTGTGGTAAGATAAAACAACTATACCATCAAAAAAGATTTTGCTGAAAATTAAAGAGGCTTTCTTGCACAGATCGTCTGCGGTATTGCGCGCAGGAACTCACAACTTGCTAAAAAGCAGTACACCGCCTAACAGCCAGTTATAATAATCATTCGAAATTTGTTTCTTCTATTAGACAAAGTCACTTTGTTCTGAATTTGTGATTACCATTTTTTTTTGGACTATAAACCGCACTCCTATATAAGCCGCATCAGCTTTATTTTCCAAAAAATGATAATAAAACAATATATAGGTCGCACCTTTGTATAGGCCGCAGAACTCAGGACAGGGTTTTTTAACGCGGCAGCATTTTTACTGTTTAATACGGAGCAGTGCCAAATGACACTGTTTTGTGTTATCCAACGCTTTTTAACCTAGTGCCTAACGGAACAGTACCGTCAGGCATTGTTTCATATTTTCTTTCACCGCTAGAGGTGCACTAACTAGAGATTCTAGTTAATGCGACTTAGCGGTGAAAGAAAAAGCCACAGAATAGCTGCACCCTTATATGAGCCGCATGGCTCATATCGTCGGAAAAAAGTAGCGGCTAACAGTTCAAAAATGTGGCTATCTTTATTTCTCAGTTCTCTTATTTTGATTAATGGCAGACCTAATAAATAGCCACATTTTGAAACCTAAATTGTGACTTCAAAGCTTCATGAATTTCTAAACATCTTAATAAAATGTTAATTGCCGTTTGTGTAGTATTTTGGAATTTTTTGGGAAGGAAATGGCTTTTGTAATCTTTATATTTAGTTTGAAGGGAATTGTTTCTCTCATGAATAATTAAATGTTTTTTGTAAAAATATTCAAAACAATTACATATGGCTAATTCTGTAACGCTCCTAATTATGCGCAATTATTTAAATAGAGAGCAAATTATTTGAAACATATTTGAAGATGAGCGCAAAACCAGGAAGACTACCATTTTGATAAAAATGGAACTGCATGTAATCATACAACTGATAAGAATGCAAAATGAATAAACAATCTAATTGTACACTATCTGAATAAACAGACAAATTTTCGAGTGAGTTGTCTGTTTAAGATTATTATTACACAGCTTGTTGTTTCAAAGATTAAGTATTGAAATGTGAAACTAATTGAAGAAAAATTTGATTAAGAATGCTAACCCATGATCATTAGACTGACAGAAGCACTAGTACCAATTTTGGTTTTTCAAGTTTTATTTGAAGCTGCTTAACTAAATACAATCGGGCAGACAACTCCAAAATAATTTCAATATTTTCACTTATAGGGCTAACCCGCAATGTTATAAAATATTTAAAAAACAGCGAAAATTTTGAAGTTGTATTCTGGAGAACACAGCTCCAAAATCCATTCAAACTTTTTTGAAAATTGCAAGTTTGCTAGGAATGGTTTTAACTTATTCTACAGTAGTTTGGAATGTATTTTAACCACCATCCTCCTATGGGACGACCCTTATGTAGCCACACGACCCATACCAGGACCGGATTTTTGATTTATGCCCAATATATATATATATATATATATATATATATATATATATATATTGGGCATATATATATATGCCCAATATATATATATATATATATATATATATATATATATATATATATATATATATATATATATATATATATACTCATGCTACAGACAGTACTGTTTCGGCAATTGAAGCCTCATCAGTGCAGCTCAGAGCTTAGGCAAGGGACACAAATCCCATTACCAATGATAGTTGACTTCCTGCCATGAAACAACTAGGTTGCCTCACAGACTTTAAGAAAGTCAATGTGCTGGCACCAGAGTGCTCAAATCACAAAGGGGATGAGCTTTGCACAAAGGCTAATAGTACCGCACCTCTCACAGAGTGCTCAACCAAACCGAAGTTAAGGAGCATATACTCATGCTACAGACAGTACTGTTTCGGCTATTGAAGCCTCATCAGTGCAGCTCAGAGCTTAGGCAAGGGACACAAATCCCATTACCAATGAGAGTTGACTTCCTGCCATGAAACAACTAGGTTGTCTCACAGACTTTAAGAAAGTCAATGTGCTGACACCAGAGTGCTCAAATCACAAATATATATATATATACATATATATATATATATATATATATATGCCCAATATATATATATATATATATATATATATATATATATATATATATATATATATATATATATATATATATATATATATATATATATATATATATATATATATATATCAACTAAAAGCAAGTGCAAAAGCATATAAAAAGAGAACTCTACACTAAAAACCCAAAAGATTATTAGTGGAGTATGAAATATTTGAAAAATTATTGCGAAAAAAGTAAACTTTTAGTATTTGCGTTACAAATTTGTTTCGTGCGAAGCACTCCTCAGACGCAATTGTACTAAAATGAAAAGCTTTACCGAATGTGCCAAAATATCAGAAATGGGCTCGCTGTGTTAATCATGTAATTTAGTGCTAAGTGTAACCGAGAAGATAACTCCGAACATGTCTGTTAAGAATTACTACGGTGTTGAGCACTCTTCCAAAGGCTAAAAATGGAAAAGGTAAATTTTGGTTACTCTATGAAAAATATACCAATACCAAAAAGATCAAATTACCTACAAAGATTAATAGAAATGACCGAGAAGTTAACTCACCGAATGAGATGGAAAGCACATTTTTACTTAAACCCAAATCAGCAATCAGAACAAAAAGAAACCTACGGATTCAAAACAAAGCAACTGCCACCTTTTATAAAAGAAATGTCAGATTTTGAAAGTAAGATAACAGAAATGATACAAAACATCAAATTCAAGCCATACAACAATGAACTTCAACAAAAACTACTTCAAGACACTAAGACAATACAAGCAAACAATAAAATACTTGTCAAAGCTGACAAAACAACCAACTTTTACAGACTTGAAAATGATGAATACAGCAAAATGTTGCAAAATAATGTGACTAAAACCTACAAAAAAGCTGACAAGACAGCAGTAAATCAAATTACATCAAAAGACAAAGAAATAGCGCACAAATTAGGACTTGAGAAAATAATTGAGACAATAGCAGAGAAACAACCATTCATAACGTTAAAAGACCACAAAGATAACTTCACAAACCACCCCACGTGTAGACTAATCAATCCAACAAAATCTGAAATAGGAAAAATAAGCAAAACTCTGCTCACAGGTATCAACAAAAAAGTGACAAGAGAAACTAGTGTAAAATTATGGCGAAGTACGGGTGATGTACTGAATTGGTTTAGAGAAATAAAGGAAAAGCAACAGCAAGCATTCATTACTTTTGACGTTTGTGAATTTTACCCTTCAATAACAGAGGCGCTATTAAAAAAAGCATTAGATTTTGCAAGCAACATAACAAATATCACAGAAGACGAAAAGACAATCATACTACATGCAAAAAGATCGCTTGTATTTCACAACGACACGGCCTGGTCAAAGAAGAACTCTAATAAATTGTTTGACGTGACTATGGGTAGCTACGACGGAGCGGAGACTTGTGAATTAGTAGGGACTTACTTACTGACCCAAATACCCAAAGAATTGACTTGCAGCATTGGACTATACAGAGACGACGGACTTGCGGTTTGCAAGGGTACACCACAAGCTATAGAGAGAACAAAGAAACTAATATGCAACATATTTAATAAGAACAACTTGAAAATTACTACTGAGGCGAACAAACGATCAGTGAATTTTCTGGACGTAACTTTAAATCTACAAGATGGCAGCTTCAAGCCTTTCCAAAAACCAGGCAACACAATACTATATGTGCACAAACAAAGCAACCATCCACCTTCCATACAGAAAAACTTACCAGACAACATAAACAAACGATTAAACACACTTTCATCAGATGAACAACAATTTAACAGCACAGTGCAACCATACCAAGAAGCTCTCCACAAGAGTGGATACAACAGCAAACTGCAATATGAAACCAACATGAAAAAACCTAAAAAACGTAACAGACAAAGAAAAATTACATGGTACAACCCACCATTCAGCGCCAATGTTGCAACCAATATTGGACAAAAATTCTTCAGCATAGTTACAACATGTTTTTCAAAGAAACACCCACTCCAGGCAATATTTAATAGACAAACCTTAAAGCTGAGCTACTCAGTAATGCCAAACATGAAAACAATCATTGATGGGAGCAACAAAACCCTTAATAAAACCAGTACACTACAAAAAGAAGACAATGAAAAAAGTTGCAATTGCAGACAAAAGAACAACTGCCCTTTGGAAGGAAAATGCAGAGCCAAAAATGTGATATATCAAGCAACAGTAAGCAACAATACAAACAACCACGTAGCGACCTACATAGGACTTTGCTCAACCGAATTTAAAACTAGATACAGCAACCATAAAGCCTCATTTAACCACAAAAACAAACAACACCACACAGAATTGAGCAAACACATTTGGAAGTTGAAAGAAAACAACTCGACATACAACATAACATGGAAAATATTAGCTCAAGCACAACCATATACAAACAAAACAAAACGATGCAAATTATGTTTACTTGAAAAGTACTTCATAATATGCAAACCACACTTAGGCACATTAAATAAAAGAAATTAATTGACTTCTAATTGCAGACATGCTCGGAGTTATCTTCTCGGTTACACTTAGCACTAAATTACATGATTAACACAGCGAGCCCATTTCTGATATTTTGGCACATTCGGTAAAGCTTTTCATTTTAGTACAATTGCGTCTGAGGAGTGCTTCGCACGAAACAAATTTGTAACGCAAATACTAAAAGTTTACTTTTTTCGCAATAATTTTTCAAATATATATATATATATATATATATATGCCCAATATATATATATATATATATATATGCCAAATATATATATATATATATATATGCCCAATATATATATATATATATATATATATATATATATATATATATATGCCCAATATATATATATATATATATATATATATGCCGATTATATATATATATATATATATGCCCAATATATATATATATATATATATATATATATATATATATATATATATATATGCCCAATATATATACATATATATATATATATATATATATATATATATATATATATATATATATATATATATATATATATATATATTGGGCATAAATCAAAAATCCGGTCCTGGTATGGGTTGTTTGGCTACATGTATACATATATATATATATAAGTACAAAGATGGAAAAAGATTTTAGCAACAGTTTATTACTTAAAGTTTCATGATGCAAAATGATGTTAAGTTTGCACCAATCTTCAGATAAAAAATTGCATGACACAAACACAAAACCAAGAATACACTAAGAACACCAAAATGAAGAACATAACTTAACATCATTTTGCATCATGAAACTTTAAGTAATAAACTGTTGCTAAAATCTTTTTCCATCTTTGTACTTATACAGGCTCGGTGGACCACTTTGAGCACTATATCAGTGAAGTCTCAACCATTACCTGTACATATATATATATATATATATTTATATATATATATATATATATATATATATTAATAGGCTTTTGGTTGTAATTTGTGAAATGGCGTATCTTAGTTATCCCAAGAAAAAACTCACTTATCTGCTGGAATCAGTGTTTTGCCAATAATTGCTACCAATACGACATTTCTCAAACAGGGAGGGTTAATGATATATCATTTTCAATTGAGTTTAGCATAGTTTCCTACATTAGTAGCACTAGTATAGCAGTAGCTTTTTTAGAATAAGATTGCTAGTAGCTGGTTAAAGGCTTGCTGGTAGCTGGTTATAAACTTGCTAATAGCTGGTTAGTAGTAGCTTGCTAGTAGCTGGTTAGTAGTAACTTGCTAGTAGCTGGTTAGTATCTTGCTAGTAGCTGGTCAGCCAATTTAGCTTGGCTAGTGTGCTTATCTGTACGCTTATAATTTTTATAGGGTGCTCAAATGCTGGCCAGGTGTTATTTGCACTGTTGGCTGCTTCTCTAATTATCCTGTAAGAGGTAAATTTGCCACAGTTTCAGGACTGCGATGTCACAGTTTAGTCCACCCAGGTCATTGCGTGCAAGTCTATTTTTCCATGTGTAACTGCATTTTGATACAGCAGACTTGTTATTGGAAATTTTAATCTTATGCATGGCTGTGTGTTCACAGTTGGAATAACGTAGGTTAACTTTTATAAGTTGTAGATCTAGGTCAGGTCAGGGCATAGTGCGGCTTTAGAGCCGCATGCGGCTCTTTGCAAATTTTGTTGCAGCTCTTTCAACTCTGTGAAAATTCAAATTATTTTGACATATATAAAAATATCTTTATAATATACTGTACAAAACTACATGCAATGTGACATATTAGGCTTATCTAAAAGTGCACTATTACTGCGTTATATATATAGCCTACACATGCATAATGAGTCATAATTCATGACATCATGTACATGTGGCTTTTCTGATGTAATAACGTCGGTTGCTGACCTATAATTGAGGACAAAAATAAAATGCTCTAAAAAAGTTCATCAGGAAGCCATTTCATCATGATTTCATAATGCTGGCTTACATAAGATGCTGTGCCTTAGTTGAACATGTCATTTGCAATTGAGCCAATTAATGCAGTGGGGGTAGCAACGGCATCTTCAACAAAATGAACCATTCCCAGAGTTACAATGGAAGCCTCACAAAGTAAACGAAATAGAAACGAATCTACGAGAGAACTTCAAGATGAGTGGACCCTGGAATATGAATTCATTTTTAGGCATGGCAAACCGCAATGTCTATGGTGCCAGGAAACGATCTGTGCTAACAAGAAGACGAATATCAAACGACATCATGCGACTAAGCACAGAGAGTTTACAGCAACATTTCCACTGGGATCTTTAGCTAGACATCAAAAGCTAGAAAAACTTCAAATATCGCTAAATTCTTTGGAAAATATGCTAGTTTCTTTCACAGCTACTGATAAACCCGCTACAGAAGCTCCTCTACGAGTCTTACCAATTATAGCAAAAGCAATGCTTCCCTATTTTCAGGCGGAGATTTTGAAAGAATGCATGACTGAGGCTATGGAAACACTTTTTCCAGATAAGCGTGATGTGATTGGTAAAGTCAAGGCAATTCCACTTTCTAGGATAACTGCCACTGGTGAAATTGAAAGCTTAATGATCATCACAGAATGACTTTGCTAACCCATATAGACCAGGCAGATTACTTTTCAATCGCCATTGATGAATCTACTAATATAATGGATGTAGCTCAATTAGCAATCTTTGCAAGGTTTGTAGGCTACTGTGTGTACACTAACATCTGGTAATCATTTTTACATGCATTTGCAAGCTGAAGTCATACAATTGCATTTTAAGACAGTAAAGAGAGAACACAACTCCAAGTAGAAAATGCTACACTTATTTTATGATATTTGTTTCAAAGTGACTAACCCACACATTTATACTACATGCTTTTTTATGAAGCATCTGTATGTTTCTTTATAAAGCATAGTATTATGCTTTAATCATACACCCTGTGTTGCAAATTCTTTGATGGTGAAGAAATAAAGGAGGAGCTTCTTACTTTGGTTGGATTAGAAGGAGAAACCACCGGTCAGGCTGCCTATGATGCCCTCGTTAAAAGACTTGAGAAGATGAAGATACCTTTCCACAAATGCATATTTGTAACAACAGATGGCGCACCAGCCATGGTTGGAAGAGATCAAGGGCTCATAGGTAGATTGAAGAAGAATATGCCATCAATGCTAGCATTCCATTGCATCATCCACCAAACTTTTTTATGCGGAAAACTAAATGATCACTTTCAACAACTAATGTGTAAGGCTTTGAAGATGATCAACTTTCTCAAAAATCGATCGGCTCTCAAACACAGAAACTTAAGAAAGTTTCTCAAAGAAAGCAATGCCACTTGTGAAGATTTATTAACATACAATAACATTAAATGGCTAAGTAAGAGAAATGCTCTGTCGAGGTTGTGGAGTATTCGTCAGGAGCTAACCACATTTCTAAATACATGCACAAGCCTAATGCCAGACAGTTTTAAAAGATGATGAGCTCTTCTAAAGATATGAGTGACCTTGCCTTCCTTGTTGACATCTGTGGCCATTTGAATGATTTGAACCTCAAGCTTCAAGGGAAGAACAAGACTATCATTAATACACTACCAGCTGTTCAAACCTTCTTCCATAAGTTGGAGTTGTTTATGGTGGATGTGTAAGGTGATATGCTTCACTTTTCTACTTTAAAAGTATTTTTAGATGATGATAAAGAATTGGCGTCTTGTACACCCGAGTACACTCACTGTATAGAAAAGCTGAAACAAGAGTTTAGCAATCGAGTTAGTCAGTTTCAATCTTTGAAACATATCATACAACTCATAAAAGCACCTCAGAAGGCAAAGCCTAATGGATAGTGGGTTACACAGTTGCCATTGAAAAGCATTAATGTTTAATCTCTGGAGTTGTGTAACCTCAAATGTACAGATATAGATGAAATGGAGGAGGGGTTCTACTTGAAATCTTCAACAAAGGCTGAATATCTACAGCTTGCTCAACTAGGAAGATGGTGGTTCACTGTGTTTGCTGCCAAATATATATGTGAACCAGCATTTTCATACGTGAATAATATCAAGAGCAATTTGAAATCCACTTTGACCCACGATCACTTGTGTCAGCTCCTAAATAGCATGCTGCAGTAGAGAGCCAAACTCCCAAATTATAATGAGCAGCCATAAAAAATTCCATGTATCTCACTAAACCTTAAGCTATACAAAGCTCTTTAGGCTCACTTCAACAATGTTCAATGTTATTGTAAAAGTATTTTAATAAATAAATTTAATTACAATGCCACTACAAAACTTGTATTATCAATATGAAATGTTATAATGTAGCTCTTCATGAAATGTTATACTGTTATACAAAGCTCTTTAGGCTCACTTGATTGTTATTCAATGCTATTGTAAGAGCATTCTAATAAATAAATTTTATTAAAACCACTACCAAACTTTTATTATCAGTATGAAATGTTATACAGATACACATATTATGTGGCTCCCAAAAACCTTGCAACTTTGAAATTTGGCTCTTTGAGAAAAAACTTTGCCCACCCCTGTTGTAGATATTAAAATTCACTCAATGTTAGTAAATGCGGTTTCTAGTTGTATTTCTGCAGAAAGTTGGTAGACTACTTGTTATACTCAATAGTCGGTCAGGTGCAGGCGATGGCTATAAACGGCTTATACGGTTGTCTAGTATGGAGTGTCTAACTCCATTTTTACTAGACACCAAGATACATGTACATGTATATCTGAGGAGTTTAAGAACATTGAATTATACACCTTTATACAAAACTAGGCGGTAGTACATTTTGTTAAAGCTGTTGTTAGTTTTTCTGTGCGCTTCCTATCTCTTCGCTATGGTCAAAATGGACTAAAATAATAATTAAGATTTTGAATTGAATCAGGAATGCGCAAATATAATTTTGGAAATGATCTATTGTTTGGTGATGTAATATAGTGTTGTATCTTTGCTTAATATTTCAATTTGTTTCTATGGTTAAATATTCTTCGTTCATTGTTTCTTTTTCTAGTTTATGATCTTTGTGTGTGTATTGTTTGGATTTTTAGTTGTTTAGACTCGCAGCTGCATCATGTAGTGAAGTGCAATATTAATGCATAATTGTTATAAGCCTGCATTAACTTATATTGATGTTCAGCAAGAGTGCCCAAATGTCTTTAATTGGGGGCCATTATTTATTATTTGAAAATTTTGGTAGGCCACAAGATTTATGGTGATATGAACTGAATTTGTATATGATTTTAAGAACATTATTGCATTTCTATAACTATGTATATTATATTACTTCACAATTACATCTATGTGCCAATAAAAAATTATGTTCAGTTGTCTTTAGTGAATATGGAATACAGATTATGTGTGCCATCTGTATAAAGAAATACTCTTCATAAAGCTTTACAAACCAGCCTAAAATGGGTTGCATTCCAAATATGTGCAAAAAGTAATTCTTTGGAGACCTTTGAGGGCGGGCTATGCTAAATTTGATAGTGGGCCATCACAGGCCGCTATTTAAGAATTCCTTATGTACAGTAAAAAAAAACAATGTGCATTTATTGACATATTTTTGTGGTTTATTTGTGGGCATCTTTGAATTACTGGATTGATGTGTGCTGTGGATATAGTGCTCAGTTTAGCTGAAAAGCTACTGAAACCTGGTCATTTAGATTACCTGCTGATGTACAAGTTCTCCCAACACTATCTAGAGTTGTTCTTTCATGTTGTACGGAGGTGTTAACCTGCTAATTCATGTCATTCAAGCATAGCTAAAAACGCACATATAAAGCTTTGTATGTGATTTTACCTGCTAGATATAGCTTTTCAGACCACACACTGCTTTCAAGCAAAGTAGATCAAGTTGGCCAAATCAAGGATGATACAAAAAATGATATCACCATGCTTCAAGATAATGGGAGCCAAAACCTAAATATAATCCATTCATATATTGCTGGACACCATGGTATTGCTAGACTTTGAATCTATTTCTTAGGTATGTTTGATTGGAGACATTTTTGTTGATACTTCAATCTTTTCCATCCCATTCCCATTAATCGACGGGTTGAGAGCGCAGTCTCTGCGCACCAAACTTGTGTATGCCCGGCAGATCTGAGTTTTCGATAGGTATTTTTTAAATTCATTTATTTATTTTAAAAAGGAAACTAAAATATTTTATTAATAATTTGAGGAGCTTTGAAATATATCATACTACTATTTTGAGGCTATAATTAGTCCCTTATACGCATGTGCAAAAAGAACACAATGCTCGAAGTTGAACGTTCTTTATGGAAGGCTTATCAGCATGAACGGATGTGATAATTCAAGTGCTGCTAAAAAGATTTGTTTGCAGAAAGATATCAACTGGTTTAAAAGTGAAGAATAGGATTTTAGTGCAGAAGAGTGTGAGGAAGATGATGAAAGTAAAAAAGAAGATCAACAGAATGAATTGGAATGCGAAAATGAGACTGAAACAGCGGCGTTGAAACGGGGAGTAATGAAGGATATCAAAGAGGAGCTGATTTAAAGCCAAAAGAATTACAGTTCGATGACAGCTTGACAAGAGTATAAGTTCGTCTTTTCAAACAGGTAAGTTTTTTTTATAATTGAGAGCTTTTTATAACATCGGCCATTATAAATTTTATATTTAATGAAATGAATAAATATAGCCTTCAAAAAAATTGCGACGCTTCGGAGCCTGTTGATGATAAATATTTGGCGAGTTGTTTGTTTAGTTTTGCATATAGGTATTCTTAAAAAGCCTACTCTGTTGCCTTACTGGTCCACATTCCTTTATTATCTACGCTGATTTTTAATCCAACTAAAAACACAAGTAAATTAGAAACAAGTTTACATTTTACTGACAGTTTTGAAGACCCTGCTGGCAATAAATTGTTCAAAAGTTGAAATTGTCAAGAAAATATTGCTGCTATAATATGCAAATGTTTCTATCCTGTTTTTCTGCCTGATAAATTTATACCTGTAGATGAAAGCTTGCTGGATGGGAAAGGACGGCTCAGCTTCAAGCAGTATATTCTATCTAAAAGATCTAAATTTGGAATTATGTTATTTGCTTTCCGTTACTGTCTTTGGCTATGTGCACAAGTTGTCTGTATATATCGTCGATGAGCAAGAGCAAGCTGAAAGCACTGGCAGCGAAGTCACTTGTGGAATATCTTTGTGCGAGTCATGTTTTGATCCTTACCACGCTAAATAAATTTATTTACAAATGGTATTTTATATAGTTTCTGCAAATGTTTCACTGCTTTGTATTGCTAACTTTTGTATATACATTTGCTGAGATGTCATAATCTATTGTATTTGTTGTGCATTAGTGTGTTGTCTTTTTTGCACACTGCCATCTTCAAAGCACCAATTTAATCAAAGAGTTCAGTTCTCATATTGTTCTGCAATCTAGCAGTCCATGATTTGCTGTTTCTGCTCATAAGAAATGTTGCTTCCTGTCTTTTGCTATTTCACCAAATGTGTGAATATTATATAGGCTCATCACTCAATTATTTTTGCACACAACCAGTGATTCTTTGTTGCAGCACACATGAATCTGTGCAATGACTGACTTTATATGCAAAATTGTTTTATAAACTTATAGTTTCGAGAAATGCATAAAAATTCAGAGCAAAAAATCGTAACTTTGTGTATATAAATTTCTAGTTGCAAAGTTTTTGCGAGCTGTGTGGAGGAAACATTTCATCTGAAGGAAAATGTCTCAGCTTTCAGATGCATATTCATTTGCAGCTTTGTGCCAATTTGCACAAAAATTGGAGCAACCATGTCAAGTGACTGTCTTTTGCTGCTTATGGATATGGCGTCAGGAGCATTTTGAGTGGGGCTCCCGCTTTACATCGGAGCTCATAACTCCGCTTCCAATGCTCTTGGACAACCAATTTCTTTTGAAAACTGTTGTGAACATATAAATTCAAACAAGTTTTATTTATACGACATTGTTAATGGATTTTATTATTTTGAAAATACAATTAAAAATGACGTACAAAATAAAAAACTGTTAGCTTCAACGGATTGAGACTTTTGCAGGAAAGCAATAGCAAGCTATCTGCATACAAAAATATCAGCTTGTAGAGAAACTTCTCAGCATTTGTATGCATGTTAATTCATGCATCTACCTCAATTTTGATGTAAGTTAATGCAGTTTTTACGCAGTTGTGTTGAAGGTTCAAATTGCCATAGTAAATGCTATGGTAGGCTTGGATTTTCCAGCCGTAAGCGCGCCGTCGCTAAAGGGTTAACTGCCTAACAATTTTTTAAAAATCATCAATATTCAGTGAATATTTCAGCACCATTTTCATTTTATTTACAATTGCAACAAAAGATAACTGTTAATACTTTAGGAGCCTGAAACAACAACCCATCAGTAGAGCAGTTCCAACATATGTTTAGGTACTTGGTTGCAAGATGTGGTGTTACATCAGGAACTACTGGTACTGTCAGATCTATGGGTGACACCGCATTGGCACTACAAAATGTTGGTAATGAAGATTATGTTGAATATGTTATTGACAGAGAAACTATACTTCCTGAAAGAATGCTAAACATTACATCACATCCGTTTCTTGGTAAAATTGCAGTATATTTATCTAGTTGGTTTGTCAGAAAACTGCCTAAAAAGTTGTGTTGTGAGCCATGTAGACTCTCCCTAGGTCAGTCTAAAGAAGTTAATAAATATGATGGTTTTCATGTTCTGTTAAGAGTTAAGAACAACAATGGCTTGATGTCTCTTTCTGATGGTCTTGTAACAACTGTTCTTTGCACTGAAAAGCATCTGATCAATGTTTGAAATATCCCAAGCTTCTGAAGTATGTAAAAGAAAAATTGCTGCTATGATGTATTTGAATTAAAGCAACATTGTACTGACACTTCTGTAGGAATTAATAATCATCACCTTTCACTACTAGCTTTAGTGGTTAAAACAAACATTGATTTATAGCAGCACCACTTTGCCAACTTAAGAAACCTAGGCTTACATAAAGTGACCATCAGACATAATGCTACAAAAACATATTTGTTAAAGGACAGTGAACTATTATGTTGCTGTGACATATTTTGTCTATAGCCGATTAAGTTACTATTTATTTTTAAAACTTTTCTTTATATACATGCATGTATGCATACTAAATATACAGTTTGCAGGCATGTAGCAGTTCAATTTATTATATAAGTGATATATATATAGATATATATATATATATATATACTATAATGATGCTAGACGTTATATTAGGATCATCAGAGCGTTTGACTCATTAAATTTTTATGCATATATCATTTATTTTCTGAATCACAAACAAATTTGATGGTCAAGTAAAATGTAATTAAGATTTATAGTTTGCTTTATATATGCATACAATTTGTACAGTTCGAAAGCATTTAGTTGTTTAATTTATTGTATACTTTTATATATAATGCTATTAGACATTATATTTGCATCCGAGCATCTGGCTCATTTTCTATGTATAGATTTTTCATTTTTTGAATCACAAATATGTTTTGTGGGCCAAGTACACTGTAGTTAAGATTTATATTTTGCTTTTGGACTATTTCAATGAATAACAAGTAAAATACAGCACAAATCAAGGTATATTGAGTGTTGGGACTTACTGGTGCAATAGCTAAAGCTAATCTAGGCTCGAGGCTGATCCAACCACTTTTCAAACAAAGCAATGTACATGTACATGTAGGTTGCAAGATATTAATCAATGTATACAACAGTTTTGGCCAGTTTTCTGCTCTTGGTGATGTAAACAACTATTGTGATCTCTTATTAGATAGTCAATAAGTTTTAAAGCTAAAGTTCACTGGCCTGGTAATGCGCGGGATGCCGATGATACCCTTAAATCAGTGGAAACATCTGTTGATAAAAATGCAAGCCATATAGAGCTCATATAGAGTTGTCTGCCTAATGTTGAAACCATGCCAAGCCATCTACAACAAAAACTTATAGCCTATGAATCGGTAGATCTTTAGCTAGCTTGACTTTGATATATAGGTTGAATGAATATGTAGATCTTTATCTTGACTTTGATATATAGGTTGATTAAGATTGGGGATGGATAAAAGCACCCGCAAGCTCATTGTGACTAAATGTTGTACAGGGTTTCTAGGTTACTATTAACGGGCGTGACCTTCTAGCATGATTCAAGATTGCACTCAAATTGTTACCTTGGCCATTCCAGGAGTAGTGTAATTCTGAGGTTTTAGCACTCACCTTTAGATATTAGCTGTTCCCAAAAGCACACTTTTCTGCAACTCTTTCTATATTTATGATGGTAACATTTGTCAATTTTAGGCCATGTGTGGGCACATAACGGTCTTTCTTAAAAATTAACCATCTCCATTTCTCAATACCGAATGTCAGTCCGATGTCGTTGCTGTATATTTGACTACACTTTTCTGCAACTCTTTCTATATTTATGATGGTAACATTTGTCAATAAACCATAGCAAATACTGAAAAATTGTTTGACAGGCACTTGAAACCAATTTTAGCAGCACTGCAGTTTTCCTACTTTAACCACTGTGACATTTGCTTTAGCATAACCACCGTGAAACTTGTTTTAGCATAACCGCCGTGACATTTGTTTTAGAATAACCACTGTGACATTTGTTTTGGCATAACCACTGTGACATTTGTTCTAGCATAACCACCATGACATTTGTTTTAGAATAACCACCGTGACATTTGTTTTGGCATAACCACTGTGACATTTGTTCTAGCATAACCACTGTGACATTTGTTTTGGCATAACCACCGTGACATTTGTTTTGGCATAACCACTGTGACATTTGTTCTAGCATAACCACCATGACATTTGTTTTAGAATAACCACCGTGACATTTGTTTTGGCATAACCACTGTGACATTTGTTCTAGCATAACCACTGTGACATTTGTTTTGGCATAACCACCGTGACATTTGTTTTGGCATAACCACTGTGACATTTGTTCTAGCATAACCACTGTGACATTTGTTTTGGCATAACCGCTGTGACATTTGTTTTAGCATAACCACTGTGACATTTGTTCTAGCATAACCACCGTGACATTTGTTTTAGCATAACCACCGTGACATTTGTTTTGGCATAACCACTGTGACATTTGTTTTAGCATAACCACTGTGACATTTGTTTTAGCATAACCACCGTGACATTTGTTTTGGCATAACCACCGTGACATTTGTTTTGGCATAACCACCGTGACATTTGTTCTAGCAATGTTATTTCCACATCTGGTGCGCTAAATCTGTGGTATAGATGAAAATACATATTGCATCTCTAGTTTATGTTGTAAGTAGCACAAATTTACCTACGAGTTGATGATTTACATGCAGAATTGGTTCGATATATTTGCATGCAACCGATTTGTGAAATAACATGAAATACTGAATAAATACCTAATAAAAAACCTTAAAATTTTAAGATTTCATCGATTTAAAAGAGTGTTATATGCTTTTTATATCATTATAAACAAAGATAACTATAATAAGCCTTTTATAGATAAGCTCCTTATCTACAAAACATGACCAAAATTATCCATATCAACCAAATTTTGTATTGCTAACAAATTACACATTTATCATCAAGCCATAAACTTTGTTAGAAAACAATATTTGCATTTTTTAACATTGTTTAAAATTTGTAAGTAAATAATTGATATAACCATAAAAACTTTTTTGTAACAAAATCTTTTTGTAGATGTCAGCAAACCCTACCTTAGCTAAAACTGATACGAAGCTGAGAGCCACTATTTTAAATTAAAATGTAGTAAAGCTAAAAATTCAAATGAGTTAAAATGACTATTCAGAAATGGCTGAGTAACCTTGAAAGATCAACTTGCAAAGGTCAGCTTAACCATTACTTTGTGTAAAAAAATTATAGAATGGTATAAATACTTTGTATAGAAAGTTTCTAAAAAGTTTCTTTTTACACGTTGAAGCAAAACCACAAATTAGAAAAGAAAGCAATTTTAAATACATACATATTTAAATATACTAGACATGTTTAAATACTGTCATACATTCATGTCATTCAGCTGTAATATAAATTCTCTAACAAATGTTTTCAAATAATTGATTGCTTATATACACAGCATATCACATCTACTCGTATTCCATACTCAGGTAGTTTCAACACGATTCTATTTTTTAATGATAACTCCAATGTGTATTGTATACAAATAACAAACAGATAACAAGCAATCACAAGCCCTGTCAGTGTAATACCACTGTATATCTGTCAGTTGCTAAGAGTTTAATCGAGAAGCAAAATCATCAATTTATAAATTAATCATTTGAATTTTAAATGCTTTTCAACTGCTGGTATAACTAAAAATACGTCATTTATATGCGTAAAAGTTTACAATCTATGAATTGACAGTTTAAGGGCTTCAGAGTTCACTTTACAAACATGAATTTAAAAAAGACATTGCAATTATTATGATTTGAGAAATCATTATTTTGACTTTTGGTACCACAAACATTTTTTTAATTGGCATTAGCTTCATTGCAACTTAGGCCTACATCTCATTATTCAAATTTAGGCTTCTGTTTTTAAACTCCCATTACCCATATTTTTTGCCTATTATATATTTTTGTTCTTTTTTTCCATCTTTGTTTCTTTTTCAACTCTCTATCTCCTTCCCTCTTTTGCTTTCTCAGTTTCCCCACTTCTGTCTCTTTTACACCCCTACTTTCCGTTTTCCAATATATTAACTTTCTCCTCTTTTTCTTTTTTTTCCTTTCCGCTTCGTTTCACTCACTTTTATTGAGTTTTTTCCTCTCATCCTCATTCTTTTTGTCATTTCAGCAATCTCCAACTAAAATAAATTTGTAAAAATAGTGTTCCAATAAAACAAAAACGTAATTTTCTCCTCACGGTAAAATTGATGTCGCAACTCTACACTTTATGGTCACTATTGAAACAAGTTTGACATACTTGATGCTCAGTATGCATTCTACTGTATTTTGAGCTTTAAAACTTGTTTTTCCAAGAACCAAAACTTGAGTTCTGTAAACCTTGCATTTAGCACACTCAGAAAACTGTGTAGCGCAGAATCAATAAGAGATGTAGATACTAAGGCTATCAAAAACGTATTAATATAATAAGCCAAAATAATCTATTTTTCTCGTGTTATACCATGACCTGGAATGCTTGTAATACCTTGCCCAATTTTAACAATGAATAATCTAAAAATAGTACCACAACAGTCCAGCGCTATGCAAGATCATCATATTTGACAATTATCTGTACAATTACTTCGAAGATGATTTGCTAGTGTAAATCATCTCTTCTCCCTACTCGTTGATACTTTTTTCCTTTTCCCTTACCTCACCTTCTGTCTCCTCTTTTTTTCCTTTTCCCTTACCTCTCCTTCTGTCACCTCTTTTTTTCCTTTTCCCTTACCTCTCCTTCTGTCACCTCTTTTTTCCCTTTTTCCTTACCTCTCCTTCTGTCACCTCTTTTTCCCATTTTCCCTTACCTCTCTTTCTGTCACCTCTTTTTTCCCTTTTCTGTTTTCTTCCTCACTTTCCCTTTCTTTTGCTTTCCTTTTTTTCTCGGTCTACTCTCTTTTTTTCTTCTCCCATCTCTCAAAAATGTTCTTTTTCTTTAATTTTGCATTACTGAGTTACCACTAAAATAGTATTGAATGGCTATTTGTCAATATTATTTTCAGTTCAATATATCTATATTCATCACTTAGTTTCATGATTTCTGTGTTCAATGAATACAATCATTTAGTGTAAGTATTTGTCTACCTTCTTTTCAGGTGTAAAAGTAATTAACACTGTAAAGTAAACTTGGAAAAAGTCTAAATAATATCATTAAATTACTAAGCATGAGATGGCAACACTCCTTTGCCTTTCATCTAAGCACAGATATGATTTATTTTTATAGTTTATTTTCTCTCACTTTATATATACACTTCTCAAAATAAATATTTTTTTAACTTTTTCTAGCCAACTATTGTAATCACCTGTTTGCTTTCAGCTCTTTGAACAGCCACAAAATCAATAAAAGCAATCACTGTTCAAAAATGATAAAATGTTACTCTATGAAGTATTTGCCCAGAAACATTACATATTTTGCCAAAACTGGGAGATTAAACAAATTGGAATTTTGATTGATCTCATGATTCATCTTTGATATCATACAAATTTATCAACATTCAACATTCTACTATGGCTAGCCATAGCCCAAAGACTGACAGCAAATTGATTAATAAGCGTTCAATCATTCAAATCAATAAAAAATATTTTTCCATAAATTTAAACTTTATCTTAGCATAGTTTTGTGGCCCATTTTTTGGGTTTAAAAAACCACTGTACTATTAGCATTCCGTGTTTACAGTTTTTTGTCAAGAAAAACAAACTTTATGCACATACAACTTTCCATTATTAAACATTATTGGTGGTATTAAGGTTGCTTTTGAGTAGTCCACCGTTAAAAGAGACTCTTTTGGCAAACGAGTATGCCATGTAGTTTCTTATTGTAAAGCGAATACAATATAGTTTGCAATTTTAAAAGCATATCATGATGTGCCAAGTCAAAGCTACAGACTTGTCAATTGACATCAAACAGCGTAATTTTCTCGATGCACTATTTTAAACCACTGAGCCTAATAGTTTTGTAAATGGTAAAGCACTGAGGTACATTAGCTCACCATTTTTTATATGAAACCATGTTAAAAATCAAAAATTGTTTCAAGCAGATTTTTTATGGTATTTTCTCAAATTAATGATGTGGAAAAGCCTATTACATCAAAACAGAGTCAGGCAGGCTGAAACAAAATTTAGTTGACTAGAAATTGGTTTGCCCAGATTGACAAGGACAGTCGTAAGAAGTTATAAGAGCCAAACTCTGCTAGTAGGCTATATAAAGAATGGTTGTGTTTCTACCCAGGGGCTCAGAAAGAGATGCAATAGAAAACAAAAGGCCAACATCCATGCTATTATAAAGATAACTGATAAAACATAGAAAGCTTTCAAAACTTATACTTTGGCGATATGCTATTTGATATGGACAGCTTTGACTAACGTCTAAATGTCTTTAATTCTGAGGAGCCAAATGCATTTGTAGATATTTGCTTCATAAAATAATCAAATCACATTGAATATCCCTGATTATCCAATGCAAAACTCCTTTCCAAAAGTTATTCCGCATTATACCAGACCCAACACTTAACCAATTTGCGTTATAGAACAGTGTTGTACAACAAGCGCTTTTTCTTTTAAATTAAAAAGCCACTTTACTACTTTTCTTTGTGGTTTCAAGGTATAATTTGCTTAAAAAGCATTGGCTAGTGTAATAAAAACTAACTTTTATCTATAATAAACAAATTATTCCTCTATAAACTGCTTCAAAACAAATACATTGCATTTGTCCTTGAACATGGCAAATGTGGTTGTTAATTAAGTAAACGGTTTACCAAACTGTTTTTTAATCAAGTGATTTTTGAGTTGAGCATTTGTAGCCAAACCTGACAAAGTAGAGAAGCCACAAAATTGGTAGCCATACCAATGATAACTTTGCCAAGTAAATTCCATAAGATTAAAAACAAAATTTATTCTATGAACTAGGTACTGGAATATCTTCTGCAAAATACTTCATTATAGAATCATAAAGAAAATTCAAATCATATTTTTGTGATTTAGGAATGCTTAAAAACATATTCCAACTATTCTCTTTAATCTATTTTTAAAATTTGTTGACCTGTTTAATACAGCAATGATGCTATTAATAGTTGAACAGTGTATGCTAATATAGGACAAAACCTCTTTTGAGTTATTCTAAAAACTTAATATCTGAGTAGTGCCTACGTTTTCAACATAGTTGTCTGCTTTTGGCAAGTACATCGCTCATGTAACGACTAAAACAGTAATAATAGGATTTTCAGTTAAACCTGTTTAATATCACACAATTCTTATTCTGGTTTTCTTGAAAAATCTTGTTGCAACATCATGTCATTAAACTAAAAATCATAGCGTAACTTGAATTTGCCATAAATGATATCAAAAAAGAACAAACTGTCGAGTTTATTTAAATTTTATACTTATCTCGTCATTGTTTTGAATCCTGCATCCTGATTTCACGTTTTTTAATCCTTTGTTATCCTTTCAATTCTTTTTAATCCTTTGTGCATTGCTTTAAGCACATGCGCTTATATAATTTCATAACCTACAATAGCTGGTAAAGTTTTTAATGTTTTTTTATTACATGCTTAGCTTTTAATGATAAATGAACAAAAGTTTCATTCTGCTCACACTCGCTCACACCCGCTCACACTCGCTCACACCCGCTCACACCCGCTCACACCCGCTCACACCCGCTCACACCCGCTCACACTCGCTCATACCCGCTCACACTCGCTCACACTTGCATAGTTTTTCTGTTAAGCTATTGAAACCACTTAGACATGTACAAACTTGCCTGATACAATACTTGGTAGTTGTAATCAAAAAATAATCTAAGAGGCGTTTATAACTAACAACGCTTTTGAAATTTATCAGTTTCTGAAGATATTTATAAAACTTAGATACTGGCCAATCAGCTGCGTCCGTTAGCTCATACACTTTCTAACTGCTACAATTAGGATTTAAACATGCACTTACATAGTAAGTTAAATTGATTATAAATTATTAGCATTTTAATCATATTAAATTGTTTTTGATGTCTGAGGTGATCTGACTGTCAAGATGTTGTAAGATTAAAATCAGCGAAACTTGATTGCATTGAAAATGCTCAAAAAAAAAACCAACATGACATCACTAGTTGCTATCATTGATATCGGCTATTACCTTAAAGTTGGAGTTTTTATTATGTTAGTCTCTTTGCAACTATAGAGATTATAATCACACTTTCACTTGGTCTGAGCATTTTGACAGCAATCAAATTTTTTCAATTTTGATCTTAAAACATTTTGGCAATCAAATCATTTCAAACTTCAAGAACAACCACGAGTTACAGAAAACTACCATTAGTTTCGAATAGAATCAGCAGAGTCTTGTGTTTTCATCTTTAATAAGATAATAGCGAGAATGTTTGTTTCCATGACTATTTTATGCTATAAAACTCAGTAAGAATTATCACAGTAGAAACAGTGTAACTCAGCATTGTCCAACTTTATCTTACAAGCTGCTTACATTTCTTAGCGATAGTTTTAAAAAACAAAATTATTTCCTGATAATTCAGCTGTTTTCTATATTAATTTGATCAAATTTAAACGATGTTACTATTTTAAATGCAAATTTTGCACAACTTTCTTGCTAGCATTTACATTTGTCATAGTCTGATTTTGCTATAATTCTGAAAAATAATGGGTAAGTTGAATACTTTACTAACTACTTATACCAGCGTTAGTAGTAATACTTGTAACTTAAAGTTAGGTTCTTCAAAAAAACTTCAAATAAATCTGTATAATACATCAGCAAGCAAGAAAAACCATTTTTCATCAACAACCTCGATGCAATTTAAGGGCGCTGTTTTATTTTGGTCTTATGGCGCCACTCACTAAACCTGTGCAACCTGGTTCATTCCAACAGAAAGTTTAAGAACGGTTAGACTTCCGATAATATTTATTTGGCTTTTGCTGTTTATATGCTATGAGAGGGTTAATCTAAGCACAAATAGTTGTTTGACTTAGCTAACCAGAAAAAAATAAGCAAAAATCTTTGCAACCCTTATTGATATACAACATGATATATAGAGTGATGTAATGATGCAGTTTAATTCAAAGTGAGAGTCATTAGAAGTAGCAAAACACATCATGAAATGCGCGCCGATAAGTTTTAACATTGTCTTATGCCTAAGTAAGAAAAATGACAGAACTTTGTCACCTGGCACCCAGCTGCAATGATGACACCCTAACCTTTTTTGTTATCAGCCTTCTCCACTGGGTCACAACACCCACAGAACAGTTGCTACACTCACAGCAAAATAGCTACACCCACAGCACGGTCGCTACACCTACAGCAAAGTAGCTACACCCACGACACTGTAGCAACGCACATAGAACAGTAGCTACACTCACCAAACAGTAGCTACACCCACAACACAGTAGATAAGAGCAAATATTTTACAAGTACGGCTGATAACTGACTTCTGACCACACCGGAGCACAAACCAATAACTTCTTAACAACCTGTGCTGCTACAGGATGGCCTTGTATGCTCAGAACAGGCATTACCTTTGTATAATCACAATGGTCCTGTCTGTTTACCATCACTACACACTGATAGTCACATGTCAGCACAAGGTAAAGGCATAACAACTCACCAGCACAGTTTATACATCCTCTCAAATAATAAGCCTATTGCTGTTTATTTACTGTAGCAAGTCCTGCAAGAAGGCTCCCTGGCTTTCCATGAAAATCTGCTTTTGTTGTACTGACTGATAAAATAGAAGCCTCAGACTAGCAGTAAAAAGCAAGCTGCTTAGATTTTTATGTCATACCGAGCAGTGTAGAAGCACATTTAAATATATAGTTATATTAAAAACATTCCTGCAATATTTGAAAAATGAAATTTGTTTATCAAATTTTTATACATCATTCATGCAAAAAAAGTTGCATCAATGCTCAAAAAGTTGTTTGTTAGATAAATGTTTTATGTATAACTGATGTGTTGCCAAAACAAGATTTTTTCAAAACAACTTTACTGCAAATATTGAAAGTTTTCTATTTACATAACCATGCATCTCTTTTTGAGCAGCATATGTTCTACATGCAGCTCTTGGAAAATCAAAAACCATATTTCGATTGCTGTTAAAGCATCCACACCTGTTGTTGCTGTCATTGTTTTGCTCTAAAGACCGCATAACCTCAAACTGCATGCCTAATGTATATTAAACTAATCATTATTCATGCATATCACTACTATTTGTAAAGTTAAACTTGTTGTTATGCTTAGAATTTTTCAGCAGAACTGAAATAACTTTTTGGTTGTTCTCCCCATAAGCTTGCATAAGCTGATACAATGAAAAGAGTTTATCTATTAATATCTACTCATCTGATAATAAAGCACCTGCTGTGCTGGTTTCAATTTTGCTGTGAGACTGAAAACAGTTTAAACTAACCATGCAATGATTGTCTTTTTTATTGCTCTGTCCATAGATGAACCTGGAAAAACAAGATTTACTGGCTGTCTGTTTTCATCTAGTCATGTGACGCTTGAAATAGCCTGTCTAGACAAACTGCTGTTTTTGCGAAGTTGTCCCCCAATAGCGGAGTGAGCAAAACAACAGCTTGTCACAATACGCACTGCACCTGATGCATCAGCTGCAGTGAAAGGGAGTTGTTCATTTCTGTCTATATGGCTTGGCTAAGATGTTATGTTAATTGATCCATTGGTAATCATAACGGATTTAGGCCAAAAATCTATGTAGAAAAAATAAATAATAACATTCATCCAGAGACCAATCTCTGCGGTAAACTTAATTAGAACTTGAGAATAAAATAAAATTAAAAATAAAATCAATAAGAAGAAATAAAACTGACCGATACAAAAATACAGATAAAACTGACTGAGTGCACAGATAACAACATGTTTAGTTGCTGTCATTGACTAAGTTCTTAAGTTCTACTAAAGTTTACCGCAGAGACTGGTCTCTGGTTAAATGTTTTTATTTTATTTTTTCTACATAAAGCTTTGGACTAAACCCGTTATGATTATCAACAGAACGACTGATATAACATCGCAGCCAAGCTTCTCTAAACTCCAAACTCCCTTTCAGTGCAGCTGATTCATCAGGTGCAGTGCGTATTGTGACAATCTGTAGTTTTGCTGCTTCGCTCGCCGGGGTACAACTTTGCAAAAGCAACAGTTTGTCAATACAGACTAAGCTTGAAACTATTCAAGTATCTTTTGCTTTATTATCTGCTCAGTTGATATTGAGTCAAGGCAGGCAGAAGGACTTGCCATTACTTTTCTGTAGACAAAACTACAAAATCTTTTCATCCATCATTTTTGTGACACATATAGCCAGCAGGCTAAGAGGTAATTAAGGTTTTTTGCTATTAATTTTCTAGCCATGACATGTGATGCATAGTTGCATAAGGGTTTTACAAAATAGTTTTACCTTATATTTTAACACTGCTGATAAGGCTTTATCATATATTTTGACCAGAAAAACCAAGATAATCAAAGTTTCATCTCTGCAAATAACTTTTGAATAAAATCTGCATAGCATCTATGTCGTGGTCACACACATCTCTTATTATTCATCATTTTGCTAGAAGGTTTAACAGAACCTGCTGGGGGAAATACATTTTTAATCTATGGCAAACAAAATTAACTGACTTATAAGGAAGGTTCTGTAGCAGCTGCTCGTGATTGATTATATTAGTATTGGACTTATAGCTTTTAGCTAGATAGCCTACTTAATGATTTCTTTGAAGCGTGTAGTGAATTCATTTGCTGATCACCAAAAAGTTTAGAGCTATTGATTTTTCCATAATCAATGAGGGAGTTTGGTGTTAGGAGAACATGTATATACATAACTTTTCTATGCTGAACTATACCCGCTATGCTGTAATGGCTATGCTGTGGGCAACGCTCACGTCAATGTGACGCAAGCTGTTGATTCTTTGGCTTGCGGCAACAAAGAGAGCTTTACTTGAAGTTTAGTCATTAATCAAAAATTTTGTGATATGTGTATACAATACAAACAAAAGGTGTCAACTGCTGCAAAATTTTTTCAAATAAGCCTACATTACCCTAGGACCTTTTTTATAACTCCGAGAAAAGCGCATGCTTGACTAACTTCTGCTTATTTTAGTAAACGTGATTGACTCTAGGCGTGCAGAAGCTGATAAATTTTGGGCAAATGGCCAAACAAAATTTTCAATCTATTATTTGAAGCAAAGTTTGACTATTGGCTGACCAAGCAATTTCGCACTCATTGGGTAAAGTTAACTTTCCTCGAAATTAGATATTGAAAGCTCACGATGCCAAAGTCACCAGTAAATAAAGAATATAACACTGAGCGCCTTAAATTTTGTTTTATCATACTCAACAAAAGTATTAATTTAACACTATCAATACCAACATTGTAATAGCTGAAACAAAATAAATATGTACGACCTTGATTATAATTATTTGTCACGAATAACTAAGAAGAAATGTTGTCTATTAGAACTACCAAAAGCTGCTTTTTTATAGCAACTAAAAATGCTCTCTCTAGTAGCCAGCAAACGTATTGTCTCTTATAACCGATAAAAAGTGCTGTTTCTTTTAACATCTAAGAAGTAATGCCTCTTATAGTCGATGGGCAAAAAATAGATCATTAATCACAGTGCTTGCAGTATTGGAAAAATATGTCTACTAAATTTTGGCTAAAAATATTTAGTAGATCTATGTTTATAGTACAGTCAAAGTCAATGGATGTCCCAGCCCTGTGAAATGCTGCACTGACAATGTAAACGACAGAACAGTCAAAGTCAATGAATGTCACAGACCTGTGAAATGCTGCACTGACAATGTAAACAAGAGAACAGTCAAAGTCAATGAATGTCACAGACCTGTGAAATGCTGCACTGACAATGTAAACAAGAGAACAGTCAAAGTCAATGAATGTCACAGACCTGTGAAATGCTGCACTGACATTGTAAACGTAAGAACAGTCAAAGTCAATGAATGTCCCAGACCTGTGAAGTGTTCTGTTAACAACGTAAACAAAATAACTTTTCATGCAGCTCTCCTAATATAGCTTTACAACCAATTTTCAACTTCAACTTTCACCTGAACCAATAATAATTGTTTTCATCAAAACTGGGTCATCTTGGTAACCGAGTTCAGCAATTTACATGCAGAGCTAAAACTTAACCTTTCGAACACATTCATGCATATCATTACTAATTGTAAAGTTGAACCAGTTTTTATACCTACAGCTTTGCAGCAGAACTGAAATAACTTTTGGTTGTTCTCTCCATAAGCTTGCATAAGCCGATACAGTGTAAAGAGTTACTCTGATAAACTATATTTTTGGTATTTATTAATAATAAAATTAAATTTCATTGTTTGAAAGAAGCATAGATTTTATAAAACTAAATTTTGGCTAGGAATCACTTATCATGTAATTTACTTTGACTGATAGATATGAAGGTGAAATGAAATATAGCACCGTGAAATTAAACATGACATCCTATAAAGTTAATGATTTCTAAACTCCAGCATTTACGATTAAACAATTAAAAAACTTAAAACAAATTGACTGATTTTAGCCTTTTTTCTTCTCTGTAATGTTTTGTTTGTATAATCTTATATAGAATACAGATCAATTATGCTAATCGTATAAACTATATCTCTATTAGAAAGTTCAAATTTGTTTGACAAGACTTTTAGCTATTTGTAATTTTGAACAGTAGGTTTCAGTGCCTAAAATTGTTTAAAAGCAACCAAATACTTTCCAATTTTATTTCATGCTTTTTGATTGTTTATATAACCATGTTTAAAATATTTCTGTATGCAGATTATTCTACAACAAAAAAGGCACCAGTATCTCACCAGTTCTCCTGCGGAAATAACTGTGTTAGCAAACAAGTTTTTGTCAGCCGATAGGAATTTATGTCCAACAACTTAAATTGAGAGCACGTTGCTAACAGAAATTACATTTTGCCTCAGGTTTTTTATATCTAAATGTCAAGTTATTACATTAAACACGTGCAATTTTTTGAATAAAGAACTTAAAAAAATTTTTAAATCAAAAAGAAAAACTGGCAGTATCTCCTAAAATATGTGCTAGTATACGTACTATACCAGATGACATCATGTATATTCCTATCACTAATATTACTAAGTATGGCACAGCTATGTAAGCAGAGGGTCAGCCTTTACACTACCTGCAACATAGGCCTACCACCCTTTGATATTAATAAGCTCTAAAACAGACTATTTTTCTTGGAAATCATGAATGTTCATGCTTTGGGCTGACAAAACCACAATAGAAAAAAACGTTGCCTAAAATATTAGCTAAAAGATCTATTTTCTGTTATTTCTCAAACTTTCTTTATATAGCATCTTTCAATGTCTGAAAACGGCTTTTGAATTTTTGATGCAAATTCAGGCAACCACGTTCAATAATCTGTGTACAATTTGTATACACTGTGTGTACACTGCGTGTACTTATACTGAATTATCCTGCTAGAATAGTGTTAGAAGAAACTATTTTTGCAGATGGTTTTTTGTTCATGTCTTCAGTTGAAGATTAGGTGCTAATTTTTATTAAAGACGGCAACAGGATGCCACCACAACCAATTTCAAACTTATATAGGTGAATAATATTTGTGGCATCCGAAAACTTGGTATAACATGCTCTAATTTGCTCCTTGACCGCTTGATTAGATAGTGTGAGAGAGGAAGCTGTAAAATGGCTAGTAACTTTTCAAACAATAATCAGCTACTAAGATGAAAAGCGATCTGCGGTGCACATATTTCATTAACTGAATTGCAGACAAGACTTCAATTGCCTGTGCGGGTGAGAATTCACACATTAATCATCAATGTTGTTGCATTATTGGCAAGAGTATAAAGAAAGCTCACCACCTTGTGTTGGCTTGCTCGCCGCTAGTCCTTTGTATAAATATGATGAAATTTCTGTGATCACACACACTCCAATCTGTTTGCATTCAAGGTAAAGTAGAGTAGGTATATTGGCTTGCAGCAGCTTTTAATTGCAACAATGTTGTTTAACAATTTTTGTGTAAAAATTGAAAGAGTCAATTTTCATATTCATTGCGAGTTACATCGTTTTGTCTTATCATTTACATGTACAGTTGAACTTTCAGCGCACCAAAGCTAAAGGTGATTTGGAGACTCAACATGAAACTAAGAAGTGGATTTCTTCTAGCTTTTGTTATTGTAACAATCACATGTAAGTACTTTAAATTTGTCCTGTCAATAAGACTTTTACCTGATTTTAATAATTTTAACTATTAAAATTTTTTAACATTCACGCTAAAGTAGACTTTTAAAAAATAAATGGGCCAGCTAGTTAAATGTTCGTACTAAATAAGGCATATGAGTGGCCATTTTATCGATTTTTAATTTGGTTATTTTTTCTGTTAGAAATGCCTAACTGAGAAATAGTGAATTTGAAAGCAGAGAAAACAGTATACTTAAAATTGTGTTTTTTTCAAAGTAATTTTAGGAAAAACCGGTTCTTCTATTTAAGGAAATTATACATTTTTAGAAAAAAGAATGCGAATTTTATCAAACCTACACAATGCAATAATTTGCAGTTTGCAGAGACCAAAATTAAGTTATACAATGCTGTTCTGTAAATTGTGATTGCCTGCGAGTTTTTGACAGTTAATTTATACTAAACCAACCAATATGTTTTACTAACACAAAACTTGGAGAAAATGAAACCGTGATTAAATTCCATCACTAACTCAGTATTTCTATGTTTATACTGTACCACCATTTGATACAATAAGAATTGTTTTTATTAGATAGCAAAAGTAATAACTACTAAACCATGAGACATTGAATGGTGAAAGACAAGTTGGTAACACTCTAACTTTTAATTAAATTTTATGTACATGTAGTTTGCACTTCAGAAAAAATCATTAAATCTATAAAAAATGTTTTTGACTCAGTTTGAAGGTTCTAAAACATAATGAAAGTCGCCATGGAATTTTTTTCATCCTAGCAAATAAACTATTACTCTGTTCTAACTTAACATAGATCTCTACAATCTAAAGCCTATAATATTATTTACTGGTTATATTCATTTTAATATAACTGTTTTTATCAATTTGCTTTTTCTTCAGAAGCCTGATTCAACATTATCATAATAACTTTTAGACATAGCGATGAAACAAATTCCCTTGCTTCTCTGAAAATTAATCATTTTAATTATTTAATTTTTTTTTAATTTAAAAATTATTTAAACTAAAAAATTAATATATGCAAGAACTCAAAAAACTTTTAAGCTTTTCCTAAAACGCTAACTTAAAAGCAGTCAATCACATACATTATTTTTGAAGTGAATGACGACGCAACTCAACAAATAAATGAATCAGCTGCTGATGTATGCTGGACTCTGCATGACTGTGTTGAATAGCGCACAAGCCAGTGCACATTGTATTATTTTTTTACAAGTCTTTCAGAACAAGTTTCATCTAAAAATGTGCAAGGAAATCTTATGATTCACAGTGAATAAAATTTAAATTCTTTTGAACATGAATTTTCCAAACTTGATGAAATAATCAGTTAAAAGCTGCCAAGAAAATCAATTTAACTTTGTAAAATGAGCTTAATTCTCCAGAAATTACTAAAATATTTAGTTATGTGATAAAACTTTATTGAAATAATATTGCCTTGGATTGATAAAAATAATTTTTTTGCGGCAATAGCTTTCAGTTAGTTTTGCCATGCCATTGAAAATCATGTGTTTAATAATTGCTTGAAGAAAGTTTTCTATTCACCAAATTTGAACAAACTAATTTCTAACGACAATCACTGGGCAATTCTGCGTAATAAGTTAAATTATTATAGGTCCCCAGAAGCATCAGGTGGTTTAAAATACATACTTTCTATTGAACCAATTAGGCTCAAATTTTTGTGCACGTTGTCTCTATTTTTTAATTTTTGTTTAAAGCATATATCAACATATCTTTGAAGGCTTACAAACTCTTCATGCACAATGTGAGGAGGACAGTTGTGTACAGTTCTGCTCCGATCGATTCAACTGTGAAGGAGGTGTTTGTGAAGGAACCATGTGCCAATGCCAGGATTGCTCTTCGTCTTCGTCTTCTTGTGTTGAAGAAGACTGCGCTAGCTCTTGTGAAGAACGAGGATGCAGAGAAAGCTTCTGCGGAGGATTTTTTGGACAATGCAGATGCTATGATTGCGATCGTGTGAATAATGGTGGGAATAATGGTTGGAGTAATCTTTGGAATAATCGTTGGAATAATGGTGAGAACGATGATGTGAATAATGGTGGGAATAATGGTGGGATTAATGGTTGGAATAATCGTTGGAATAATGGTTGGAATAATCCCTGGAATAGTCCCTGGAATAATTGGAATCGCTGCGACTTTGGAAGTTGTTACTTTAGTTGCATGCAGTCAGGTTGTGCAGAAGGTGGTTCCTGTGTCGCTGGAGAAGGGGATAACGGAGGACAAACATGTCAATGTAGTTGCTCTGATGAGTGACTTGGACAAGTTAAATAACCAAATTACAAAAAAATATTTGCATCTCATTTAGTGTAATAATAGCTGTAATAATGAGATTATTTTAAAAACAAATAATAAAAATGAACCTAAACTTCTAAATTAATTCAGCGTAATCTTTGTTTTTATTTTTATTTATTACTAAAGAGTTAGAATTATTTAGAGTTAGATTTATTACTAGAAAGTTAAATGACTGAAAAATTAATGATGAATACAAATATCAGATTGTTGTTTGAATGTGGCTTGTGTAACTCAGCTCAAATAAATATATAGACCTTAAACAAACCTTTCATGATTTTTTTCTTTTTTTGCAATTGAAAGCTCAGCCTTGCATATTGTAAACACACCAAATTTGCATGCTGTCATGCGCATAGAAATATCATTGACCATTGTGTTCACATAGGACTGTGACTTCTATCGCAAATAAATATATGTTGTTTAAACAGCTTACTATAAAATAGCTCTTATTGCAACTTATTTTCAAAATTTCAAATACTTTGGGTTTCCACGCTTCAAACAAATTCAGAGTAGTTTTCGAATTATTGAAAAGGAAACATGTGAACTAAATCGTAATTTGTACAAAGCCATTGGCTGTGAGACTACTGTTTGAAATAAAACCCTAAACACAGAAATGCTCACTGAAAATAAATTTTTATCAATAATAACCGGCTAAGCTTTTTCATTAAAAGTAAAAAAAATCAGAAATAAAATTTGTTTTGATGACTGCATCTGAATTGTGGAATGACCAGTTAAGTGCAAGCCCAAATCGTTGTAGTGGTTTGGTGCGGAATCTTTGGTAAAGGTCAACTGCAAATCTTTTCGAAGCATGGATTCCCAAAAATGGTGGTCAGTACATAATCAGGCAAGCCAATGCACTCTAGCCCATTAGGATGACCAAGGCTTTAAGAACGCTTGACAAGAACCAGCAACAAAATGTACCAAGTAGGTTATCAAAAGAGGTGGTTATAGGCTAACCAACACACTGGAAGGGTATATCAAACCTGAGTAAACTGCTTAGAAAAGGAATATTTACAAAAAACATGAGGCTGTTGGCGAGTTTACAATTGATCCTTCATAGAATATTCAAACAGAGTAAACTAATATTTTGGGTTTACTGCTTCTTTTAAACAAAATCAATAGCAAAATACAGAGCTTACTATAGTTTAAAAAAACCTAAACAGCCTTTTTTATGCATTTTCTACAAAATGCACTAAAACGCTGCAAAAAATGGACACATTGTAGTCAGGTTAAACAATATTCAAGTTTTTAGCATTTTTCACCTCATCTAGGATAAAACTACCACCAATTAGGATAGTTCTCCAACAGCAACGGAAGCAAGAAATTTACAGATTTCATACAAGTGCCACAACGTCAACTCATTTGATATATGAGCAGTTTGCAGTTGTCATTCATTTTGATGAATAATTCTGCATCAATTGAACTCATTTTTAAGCTTACTATCTCTGTTGCTAGTCTGTTCACGTGTATATACTACTGCTCACTTTTTTTTATAAAGCTCATAGGCCCTTGGTATAATCTGTTTAATCAAATGCCAGTCCCAGAATATAAATACAGCTTTGCCTACTCATAAGAAAGCAATATATGCATTTTGGCTAAACAAAATGCAGTAAAAAACTTTTCAATACACTTGTGTAAAATTAAAATCTATAAAACGCAGTTTGGCTCTTCTGGCTGCACCTTCAGCACTATTATTCACAATATGGAATGAGGTGTATGTGATACTGCCAATGCTACATAATTTGACCACTTATAATTTGGGTAATTTTACTGTTACTTAAAGAAGCTTAAAACAAATTGAACATCTTCAAGATAAGGTTTAACAGAACCCTCATAATGCTGTTATGATAACTCATGGCCAATTTCAATTCTCTCACTAGAATATTTGTATGAATGAGTTTGCAAACCCTGTTAACAAACTGAAATTTATACCAAATTTTTGCGTGCTTTCTGAACTGCCATTTCTGAACTATTTCATAAATTGTCTCTTTGGTACTATGTTTTGCATATTAATTTATGTGCAACTTCAAAATTGGAATTATTGGCGAAGAACAATTATGTGGTGTGTTATATTGTATGTGATGGAAGTGCTTAGCTACATCATTTTTTTACAGTCATTAAAAGTTGTCCTCTCACTATCAGTGCCAGATTGTTTCTTGACAGCCGTCAGAGTTGTCTTCCCACACGTATTGCAAGTTGTCTTCTCACAGTCATTGCAAAATGTCATTTTATAGTCATTACAATTGTCTTCTCACAGTCATTATAACTTTTCATATCAAAGTTATTATGAAATTTTTTCTCACAATCATTACAAATGGTTTTCTCTGTCACTAGAAATTGTCTTCTCATAATCACTAGAAATTGTTTTCCCAGGGTTACTACAAGTTATTTCCTCAAATTCATTAAAACGTGGTTGTTAATATAATTTAGGAAACACAGATAAGAATGCCCTAGAGTGGCATCAACCATACCAAGCCAGTAGCACTTAAAGAGAATCATGATATGTTGGTAAATGCAAGTTATTCATTTTATTCCTTGAGTTTATCTATGTTGTAAAGATGAACTCAGTTGAAAAAGTGTAGAAAGATAGCGCTATGATCAATAAGGTTGATGTTTATTGACCAGCTTCAGTTTTACTATAGAAACCACAAAGATAGAATTTAGTGTATTTCACTCTCATGAAAGTTTTCACTATATCTGTATCTGATTGGAGGCAGGAGATGAGCAACAATTGAAACTAAAGGTAAACAAATAAACAAATAAACATAGTAAAATTGAATGAAACTGACCAAGTTTGAATTATTTTGTTCAACATTGAGCAAAAATCTCTAATAAGAATCGGTCACTCTGGACAACGGATTAACTTGCGAGTAGTCACCCTGATACTTTTTGAACTAAACATTAACACATGCTGCAAATTATTCAAAAGCGGTGTAGGTAGTTTAGGATAAACAGATTTGAAATGACAATGAAAACCTACACCTAAGTGTAAAAATAAACAGCCGACAATCTAGAATTCAAACAAAACTATCGGTAATAAAAGCTTTGTAAACATCAAAGAGCACTTTATTAATCCATTTTATAAAATGAGCACGACTCGCATGTGGCGTAGTCTTTGAACATTTTTATATTATGCCATTTAAGAAATGAACTGTTTCAATAACATGCAGCAAACCTTGTAAAATATACCAGCGGACAAAACAATGTTCACATGGATCAAAAATAATGCTGATGACACAAGCTAGAACTAAACAATTGATTTATAAATCAAGTTTTTTGAATGTTTGCTCACTACCATTAAAGACCACATTAAACAAAGCACATATTACATACATTCATAAAATATGTACGAACACTGAATATAGTATCACAGACAAAATCAAAATTGATATCATTAAATGCTATGAATAAAATTAATTATTTTGAACTTCTATTTCATAAAGGTTTAAGGAGTCATTAATCATAAACTGTATCTGTAAAAATTGACCTCTGATCCTTGTGACACAACTAATAAGGGTGTAATATCTATTGAGTGCTCCTTGATGGTGTCCACAAAAGTTACTGACTCCATTTGCTGTGTAGAAAATCGAGGATAAATTGTTTGCCGCAGTCACATATGCATCAGCTGCTCGAGTATAACACCCAAAAGCTAGATATAATAAAAGACAAGGTATTTAAATACCAACATCTAAGATTAAAACTAATACCAATTGTACGGAATGTGCTCTGACACTTTACTACTATAAAAAGAACTTAACCACCTTGGGGATATATAGCAATATATATATTTTGCAAATATATAAATATATACAGTAATTGTTTGCTCAACAGACATCTGCATAAAATTAGTTCTTTCTATGCTCTGCCAGCTTCTGCTTGATGAGCTCCTTTTAGATTGCAAACATTCGCAGGCTCTTCCTCAATTTCGCAAAGGCTGATTTGGTGGAAGGCTGGTCGTTCTATGGCCGGCTCAGTCGCAGTTCGATCTTTCATCTGCCAGCTTGGTAGCAGGTAATTTTTTCCTCTGATGACTCAGTGGCAGATTGGTACTTTATCTTGCTGGCTTAGTAGAACACACACATACACACACACAGAAATAAACACAAAAATTTTCAATTGACTGTTGCAATAGTAAATGTTACAAATGTAAAATAAAATAAATGTCATATGACAAGCCTTTTTTATTACCCAAGAGATACTGGGAATTCATGTAGTTAAACAATAAAATTATAATGTAACTATTAATAATACTGAGGGAGTTGCTAAATAGTAATAAACCTTGATTTAATTAAGAAGTTGGATGATTCCGCCAATCAAATGATGTAGTCCAATAATACCTTAGAAAATGTTTTTCGAGTTTTTATGTTCAGCACTCTATGTTTGTACTTTTTAGTAAAGTTCATATAATTTTGCATATTAGGTTTATAAAAATATTTTCATTAAATTTAAGGCAACTTGTAGCCACTAAATGTATTTTTTTATAACTGATAAAAAGTGCTGTTTCTTTCAACATCTAAGAAGTAATGTCTCTTATAGTCGATGAGCAAAAAATAGAACCATTAATCACATTGCTCGCAGTATTGAAAAGATATTTTTTACCAAATTTGGCTAAAAGCATTTAGTAGGCCCATGCTTATTGTACAGTCAAAGTCAACGGTTGTCACAGACCTGTGAAATGCTGCACTGGCAATGTAAACGAGAGAACAGTCAAAGTCAATGAATGTCACAGGCCTGTGAGATGTTGCACTGACAATGTAAACCAAAAGAACTTCTCATGCAGCTCTCCTAATATAGTTTTACAACCAAAATTCAACTTCAACCTTTGCCTGAACCAATAATAATTGTTTTAGTCCAATGACTGGTTTCACAAAACTGGGTCATCTTGGTAACCAAGTTCAGCAATTTATATGCAGAGCTAAAACTTAACCTTACGGAACACATTCATGCATATCATTACTAATTGTAAAGTTGAACCAGTTTTATGCCTACAACTTTGCAAAGTTACTGAAAAACATTTGGTTGATCTCCGCATAAGCTTGCATAAACTGATACAAAGTAAAAAGTTAATCTAATGAACAATATTTTTGGTATGAAAAATTGATGATGAAAAATTCATGGTATGAAAAAGCATACTGCTTATGAAAGTAACTTTTGGGTAAGAATCATTTATCATGTGATTAACTTTGACTAATAGATGTGAAGGTGAAATGAAATATATTCCCGTAAAATTAAACATGACAGCTCATAAAGTTGATGATTTCTAAACTCCAATATTTATGATTAAAAAGTTTTAACAAATTCACTGAGTTTAGTCTTTTTCTTTCTTTTTAATGTTTTGTTTGCGCAATATTATATAAAATAAAGATAAACTACTTTAATCATATAAGTTATGTCGCTATCAGAAAAGTGAAATTGTTCTGCAACAATTTTAGTTATTTGTTTTTTGAACAGTTGATTTCAGTGTCTAAAACTGTTTAGATGCAGCCAAAGATTTTCAAAATTTATTTAATGTCTTTTGATTGTTTATATCATCATCTTTAAAATACTTTTGTATGCGACCTATTCTACTACAAAAAGGCAATGATCTTGCCAGTTCTCCTTCGCAATTAACTGTGTTAGCAAACAAGTTTTTTGTCAGCCAATAGGAATTTATTTCCAACAACTTTAATTGAGAGCACATTGCTAACATAAATCACATTTTGCCTCAGCCTCTTTTTATATCTAAACGTCAAGTTACCTAAACATTTGCAGTTTTTTTGAAATAAACAATTTAAACTTTTTTTAAATCACAAAGAGAATAAACTGACAGTATTTGCTGAAGAATAGCTGCTACACTACATATTTAATATGGTGTTGTAGCAGTATAATTTACCAGGTATAATTTATACCGGGTGAAATAATGTACATTCCTATTGCTAATATTGATAACTCACGTATGTCACTGTTATAATAAGTAGGTCAGTCTTTCTACTACCTGCAACATAGGCTTACCACCCTTTGATATAAATAAGCTCGAAAGCATACTATTTTTCTTGGAAATCAGGAATCTTCATGCTCTGGGCTGACACAAAAAGACGTTGCCTAAAATATTAGCCAAAAATATCAATTTCCTGTAATTACCCAAACTTTCTTTATTTAGCATCATTTCATGTCTGAAACCAGCTTATCAGTTTTTGATGCAAATTCAGGTGACCAAGTTTATTAATATGTGTACAACGTGTCTACACCGTGTGTACTTATACTGAATTATCTCGCTTGAACAGTGTTGAAAATTCTTTTTTGCAGTTTGTTCTTTTTCAAGTGTTTTCAGTTTAGAAGTAAGTACCAATTTTCATTATAAATAGCAGTAAGGATGCCATCACAATCAATTTCAAAATTGTATAGGTAAATAATATGTGTGGCATCAAAAAACTTGGTATAACAGGCTCTAAGTTGCTCCTTGACAGCTTGATTAGATAGTGTGAGAGAAAAGCTGTAAAATGGCTAGTAACTTTTCAAACAATAATCAGCTACTATGATGAAAGTGATCTGTGATGCACATATTTCATTAACTGAATTACAGACAAGACTTCAATTGCCCGTGCGGGTGAGAATTCACACATTAATCATCAATGTTGTTGCATTATTGGCAGGCGTATAAAGGAATCTCATCACACAGTGTTGGCTTGCGCACCGCTAGTCCTTTGTATAAATATGATGAAATTTTTGTAATCACACACACGCCAATGTGTTTGCATTCAAGGTAAAGTAGAGTAGACATCATATTTGTTTGCAACAACGTTGTTTAACAATTTTTTGTGTGAAAATTTTCATGAATCTATTTTCATATACAGTGCGAATCAGATCGTTTTATCTTATCATTTACGTGTACGTTTGAATTTTCAGAGCACCAAAGTGAAAGGTGATTCGGGAGACTCAACATGAAACTAAGAAATGGAGTTCCTCTAGCATTTGTAATTGTAACATTCACATGTAAGTACTTTAAATTTGTCTTTTCAAGTAGATTTTTACCTGATTTGAATAATTTTACCTACTAAAAATTTTTACAAGTCACACTGAAATAAACGTTTAAAAAATAAATGTGTCAGCTAGTTAAAAGTTTGTACTAAGCAAGGGTAATGAGTGGCCATTTTACCGATTTCTAATTTGGGTTTTTTTTGTTAGAAATGCCTAACTGACAAATAGTGAATTTGAAAGCAGAGAAAACGGTATATCTAAAATTGTATTCTTTTTTCAAAGCAATTTAAAAAAAACAGATTATTCCATTTAAGGAAATTATATGTTTTTACAAAAAATAATGCAAATGTTATCAGACCAACTTGATGCAATAGTTTTCAAATTGCAGAGACAAAAATTAGGTTCTAAAATGATGTTATGTATTGCAACTACATGACTTGTAAAACAAACATATATTTTTAAAGCATCCATTTTTTGACAGTTAATTTATACTAAAAACAACCGATATGTTTTACTAGTACAAAACTTGGAGAAAATGAAGCCGTGATTAAATTCCATCACTAACTCAGTATTTCTATGTTTATACTGTACCGCCATTTGATACAATAAGAACTGTTTTTATTAGATAGCAAAAGGAAAAACTATTAAACCATGAAACGTTGAATGGTGAAAGACAAGTTGGTAACACTCTAACTTTTAATTAAAGTTTATGTACATGTAGTTTGTACTTCAGAAAAAAACCTATCTAAAAAAAATGTTTTTTTACTCCGTTTAAAGTTTGTAAAACATATTGAACTTTGCCATTGAATTTTTTTCATCCCTGCAAATATACCATTAATATTTTTCAATTTAACATAAATGTATACAATTTGAAGCCTATAATGTTATTTACAGTTTATATTCATTTTAATATAATTGTTTTTATTAATTTGATTTTTCTTAGCAAACCTGCTTCAAAATTGTCATAATAGTTTTTAGACATAGCGATGAAACATATTCTCTTGTTTCTCTGAAAATCAATCATTTTAATTATTAATTTGTTGATTGAAATCAAAATTTAAGTTAATTAAAAAGTTAATATATGCAAAAACTCAAGAAACTTATTTAAGCTGTTTATAAAATGCTAAACTAAAACCAGTCTATCACTTACATTATTTTTGAAGAGAATGACAACACAACTCAACAAATAAATGCATCAGTTGTTGGTATATGCTGAACTCTGCATGACTGTGTTAAATAGCGCACGAGCCAGTGCGCATTGTATTATTTTCTACAGATATTTCGGAAAAAGTTTCATCTAAAAACGTGAAATGAAATCTTAGGATTTAAATAAACTTTTAAAAACTGTTTCAAACATGAGTCTATTAAATTTCATGAAATAATCAGTTAAAAACTGCCAGAAAAATCAGTTTAACTTTTTGAAATGAGCCTAATTCTGCAGAAATTGCTAAAATATTTAGTTATATGACAACACTTTATTGAAATAATATTGTTTTGGTTTAATAAGAAATAAATTTTTCTGTGGCGATGGCTTTCAAATAGTTTGGCCATGCCATTGAGAGTTATGTGTTTAACAGTTATTTGAAAAAAATTTCCTATTTACCAAATGTCAACAAACAAATTTCTGACTACAATCACAGAGCAATTCTGCATAATAAATATAATTATTATAGGTCTCCAGAAGCATCGGGTGGTTTAAAATACATACTTTCTATTGAACCAATTAGGCTTAAATTTTTGTGCACATTGTCTCTATTTTTTAATTTTTGTTTAACGCATATATCAACATATCTTTGAAGGCTTACAAACTCTTCATGCACAATGTGAGGAGGACAGTTGTGTACAGTTCTGCTCCGATCGATTCAACTGTGAAGGAGGAGTTTGTGAAGGGTTCATGTGCCAATGCCAAGATTGTTTTTCGTCTTCCTCTTCGTCTTCTTCTTCTGCTTCTTCGTCTTGTGTTGAAGAAGCCTGCGCTAGCTCTTGTGAAGAACGAGGATGCAGGCAGAGCTTTTGTGGAGGGGTTTTTGGACAATGCAGATGCTATGATTGCTATCGTGTGAATAATGGTGGGAATAATCGTTGGAATAATCTTTGGAATAATCGTTGGAATAATGGTGAGAATAATGATGTGAATAATGGTGGGAATAATGGTTGGAATAATCGATGGAATAATGGTTGGAATAATGGTTGGAATAATCCCTGGAATAATTGGAATCGCTGCCATTTTGGAAATTGCTACTTTAGTTGCATGCAGTCAGGTTGTGCAGAAGGTGGTTCCTGTGTCGATGGAGAAGGGGATAACGGAGGACAAACATGTCAATGTAGTTGCTCTGATGAGTGACTTGTACAAATTAAATAACCGAATTAAAAAAATAATTGCATCTCATTTAGTTTAGTAATAGCAGCATTAATGAGATTTTTTAAAAACAAATAATAAAAATGAACAACTTCTACATTAATTCAGCTTAATCTTTGTTTTTTATTTTTATTTATTACTAAAGAATTGATTTAAAAAAAATTATATAACCAAAAAAATAATTATGAATACAGATATCAGATTGTTGTTTGAATCTTGCTTGTGTAACTCAGCTGAAATAAATGTGTAGACACTAAACCACCATTTCATAATTTTTCTTTTTTTTTGCAATTGTATGCTCAGCCTTGCATCTTGTAAACACACCAAACTCGCATCTTGTCATGCGCATATGAATATAATTGACCATTGCCTCCACATAAGACTCCGACTTCTATTGCAAATAAATATATGCTGTTTGAACAGCTTTCTTTAAAATAACTCTCATTTCAACTTATTTTCAAAGTTTCAAACACATTGAGTTTCCATGCTTCAAATAAATTCAGAGTTTTTTTTACTTTGAATTATAGAAATGGAAACTTGTGAGCTAATTCGTAATTTGTACATAGTCGTTGGCAGTGAGACTATTATTTGAAAGGAAACACAGAAACGCTCAATAAAAATGAATTCTTATCAACAATATTTGGCAAATTTTTTAGTGGAAGTAAAACAAAAAAGTATATAAGTTTGTTTTGATGAGTACATCGCAAGTTGTGAAAAGACCAGTTAAGTGCAACCTCGAACTGGTGTAGTGGTTTGGTGCAGAATCATTGGCAAAGGTCAACTGCAAATCTTTTCAAAGCATGGAAACCCAAAAATAGTGGTCAGTACATAATCAGGCAAGCTAATGCACTCCAGCCCATTAGGATGACCATGGCTTTTAGAAAGCTTGGCAAAAACAAGCACCAAAATGTATCAATTAGGTTATAAAAATAGGTGGTTTCCGACTAACCGATGCACCGGATGAGTATTTCAGGCCTGAGTTAACTGCTTAGGCAAGGATAATTTAGCGAAAACATGAGACTGTTAGCTAGTTTACAAATTATCCTTTATATAATGTGTAAACAGAGTAGCATAATCTTTTGAGTATACTGCTTCTTCTGAACAAAATCAATATCAAAATAGAAAGCTTGCTTGAGCTTTGAAGGATGAAGCAACTTCTTTAATACATTTTTAACTAAATGCAATAAAGCTCTGCTAAAGTGGACAAGTTGCAGTCAGGTTCGTTAAACAGTATTCAAGATTTTAGTATTTTCACGTCATCTAAGATAAAAGTTTCTACAAACTAGAATAGTTCTCCAACAGCAACTGAAGTGAGAAATTTACAAGTTTCATACAAGTGGCATAACATCAAATCATTTGACATATGAGCAGTTTGCAATTGTCATTCATTTTGATGAATAGTTCTGCATCAATTTACCTCAATTTTCAAACTTACTATCTGTGTTGATAGTCTATTAATCTGTATATACCGCTCACCCTTTATAAAACTCATAGGGCCTTGGTATAATGTTTGTTGAATCAAATGCTAGTCCCAGAATATAAATGCAGGTTTGTCTACTGATAAGTAACCACTAGATGCCATTTGGCTAAACAAAATGCAACAAAAATACTTTTCAATACTATTGTGTAAAATTAAAATCTTTAAAACACAATTTGGCTTTTTTGGCTGTACATTCAGCCATATCATTCACAATATGAAATGAGGTGTATGTGATACTCTCAATGCTACATATTTTTACCACTTCAAATTTGGGTAATTTTACTGGTACTTAAAGGTAAAAACAAATTGAACATATTTTAACATGGAGTTTAACAGAGCCTTCATAATGCTGTTATGATACCTCATTGCCAATTTAAATTATCTTACTGGAATCTTTGTATGAATGAGTTTGCAAACTCTGGTGACATACTGAAATTTATACCAATTTTTTGCATGCTTCCTAAACTGCAAAATAATACATTTTTGAAATTTATATTTCATGATTCCTCTCTTTGTTACTATGTTTTGCTTGTTAATTTATGTGCAACTTCAAAATTATAAATATTAGCAATGATAAGTTATGTCGCGTGCTACATTGCATGGGATAGAAGTGCTTAGCTACATCATTTTCTTACAGTCATTACAAGTTGTCCTCTCACTGTCAGTGACAGATTGCTTTATGACTGTTGTCAGAGTTGTCTTCTCACATATATTGCAAATTGTCTTCTCACAGTCATTACAATTGTCTTCCTGCACTTATTGCAAATTGTTTTTTTCCACTCATTACTAATTGTCTTCTCACAGCTATTACTAATTGTCTTCTCACAGTTATTACTAATTTTCTTCCCATAGTCATTACAAATTGTCTTCTCATAGTCACTTGAAATCATCTTCTCAAGGTTACTACAAATTATTTCTTGACAATCATTACAAAGTGGTTGTTAATATGTTTTACGAAACGCAGATAGGAATGCCTTGAATTGGCATCAACAATAACCAGCCAGTAGCACTTAAAGAGAATCAGGATAGGTTGGTAAATGCAAATTGATCATTTCATGCCATGAGTCTATTTATGTAGTAGAGATGAACTCAATTGAAAAAAGTGTTGCAAAATATCGCTATGATCAATAAGTTTGATGTTCATTGACCAGTTTCAGATTTACTATAGAAACTACAAACGTAGAATTTAGTGCATATCACCCTCATGAAAATTTTAAACATATCTATATCTGATTGGAGGCAGGAGATGGGCAATAATTAAAACTAAAGATAAACAAATAAACAAAATAAAATTGAATGAAACTGACCAAGTTT